>NC_041388.1:26363915-26372567 GCF_002162155.2 Triticum dicoccoides
AGAGAGAGAGAGAGAGAGAGAGAGAGAGAGAGAGAGAGAAGGGTGGCTGAATTCCCCCTAGCAGTTCATCACCCCAGCCAAAAACAGACCCTCGCGAGGCTGTTCTTCTTTGTATTGTTCATCCTCATCAGCCCCAAGAGGCAATCCACCAACCACACACTGGAGTAGGGTATTACACCACAACGGTGGCTCGAACCAGTATAAATCTTGTGTCTCTTGTGCATTTCTTTTAGTAGTTTAGATCCTTGGGAGACGGAGAGGTTGAAGGCGTGATCTCCGCACGCACCCCAGTGTTCGAACCTTAAGGGTCTGCCGGAATCCACGAATCCGACATTTGGTGCGCCAGGTAGGGGTGCACCGGAATCTGTCTTCCGCCACTTCGCTCCCCTCCGACCGTCGCGTCCATGTCTGACGCTCGCCGGACCCGCGCCGAGCGCCCGGCCGCCATCGCTTCTCGCGTCGCCCAGACAGCCCCCGTCGGTGGGCGTCCTCGTCGTTCCCCGTCGCCCGCCGTCGACACCACCACCGGCCCGGCGGGAAGCGAGCGGCGAGCGCCACCCCAGCATCCGCCCGCGCGATGGAGTAACTGCACCGCAACATCGACGCCTCCGGTCGTTGCGGCCCTCCTGGGCGGCTCGCAGGCGCCGCCCACGAGTCGCCACGTCAAGCCTTTTGCCCGCCGGGTTAACACCGTTTCCGCATGGCAGGGGGCTCCCCCGGACCGGGCGGTGCACGAGGTCGGCCTGACCTTCAGCTCGGAGGACCACCCCACCAACCCGGCCGGCTCGGGCGCGCTCCCCCTGTTGTGTACCCCCACTATCTGCCGGGTGGCTGTCACCAGGACTCTCGTTGACGGTGGCGCAGGCCTCAGCGTGCTTTCGGTCGAGGCTTTCAGCCTCCTCTGCATACCTCGGGAGCAGCTGCGACCCAGTCGATCCTTCGCGTGTGTTGGGGGCGGATCATCCGACTCCCTGGGACAGATCCGGCTCCCAGTAACTTTCAGCACCTGCGACAACTTTCGCACGGAGATGGTCGACTTTGACATCGCCCTCATCGACCTCCCTTACAACGCCATCCTCGGCTACCCGGCACTGGCTCAGTTCATGGCCGCCACGCACCCGGTGTACAACCTCATGAAGATGCCCGGGAGCAGCGGTACCCTCGCCGTGCACGGGGACACCGGGGACGCCCTGCAAGTACTCAATCTCGCCTTCAAGACGGCGGCATCGGCACGGCCCGTCAATGAGGAGACCCCTGAGCCCAAGGGGGCTGCGCCCGCCAAGAAGAAGCAGTTGTTCACCCAGGACAAGGCAGAAACCAAGCAGATACCCGTCGACGAGGACGGGTCCTCCAGTGCCACTTTCACCATAGGCGCCAACCTTGAGCCTGAACAGGAGGAGGCCTTGGTCAAGTTCCTGCGCGCGAATAAGAAGATATTTGCTTGGGAGCCCGATCAGCTGGCGGGGATCCCCAGAAGTGTCATCGAGCATCACCTCAATGTGTGCCCAAATGTGCGCCCTGTGAAGCAGAAGGCCAGGCGGCAGTCCACGGAGAAGCAGGCTTTCATTACCCAAGAGACCCGCAAGCTAGAGGCCGCTGGGGTCATTCGCGAGGTCCGATACTCGGATTGGTTGGCAACCCTGTCGTTGTGCCCAAGAAGGGGGGGGAAGGAACGCATGTGTGTCGACTTCACCAACCTCAACAAGGCATGCCCGCAAGATCCGTTTCTGCTCCCCCGCATCGACCAGATCGTCGATTCCACTGCGGAGTGCGACCTGCTATGCTTCCTGGATGCCTTCTCCGGGTATCACCAGATCAAGATGGCAGTGGAGGACGTCGAGAAGACCGCTTTCTTGACCCCGTGCGGGGTGTACTGCTGCACCTGCATGCCATTCGGACTGCGTAACGCAGGAGCAACCTTTCAGCGGCTGATGCACATCACCCTAGGCCCACAGCTCGGAAGGAATGTCGAAGCCTACGTTGATGACATCGTAGTAAAATCTCGGGAGGCCAAGACCCTGATACAAGACCTGGAGGAGACCTTCACGAGCCTCGACGCAGTAAACCTGCGGCTCAACCCGGAGAAATGTGTGTTTGGCGTCCCCTCGGGCAAGCTTTTGGGATTCCTCGTGTCCCATCGTGGCATCGAGGCCAACCCCGAGAAGGTCAAGGCGGTCAAGGACATGAGTCCGCCAAAGACCCTCAGAGAAATGCAGAAGCTCACTGGGCGCGTGACCGCGCTAGGGCGCTTCATCTCCAAATTGGGGGAGCGAGCGCTGCCTTTCTTTCAGCTGATGAAGAAAAAGGGGCCCTTTGAATGGACTAAAGAGGTAGATAAGGCGTTTCAAGATCTCAAGAGGTACCTGACTAGTCCCCCAGTCATGGTGGCTCCGCGCCCTCAAGAGCCCCTGCTGTTGTACCTCGCCGCCACACCCTACTCCGCCAGCGCAGCCCTGGTGGTGGTTAGGGAGGAGCGCCAAGTCAAGACCGCAGCGGCAGCCCGAGGCAAGACAAAATGGGAACAAGGGAAGCCCGCAGAAGCCACAACCGCAGTTGAGGAGGATCAGCTGCCGAAGAATGCACCGGAGGCAGGAGAGGCCGCACGATTGGATGGTCCACCTCCCGAGGGCACGTCGCCTCGTGAGGCGCCCTTACCTCCCGAGGGCGCGGCAACCCCAGATGCTCTTAGCCTTGTTGAGCACCCAGTTTACTTCGTTAGCATGGTGCTACGGGACGTGAGGGCACGGTACCCAATGCCTCAGAAGCTCCTCCTCGCGCTACTGGTAGCCTCGCACAAGCTGCGTCACTACTTCCAGGCTCATCCCATCAAAGTCGTCTCATCATACCCCCTGGAGAGAGTGCTCAGGAGCCCTAACTCAGCCGGAAGGGTTGCAGAGTGGAACATAGAGCTGCAGGCATTTCAGCTCGAGTTCAGCACAACCAGGGTCATCAAAGGAGCAGCGTTGGCGGATTTTGTGGCAGAATGGACGGAGGCACCAGGCCTCAAGGCCAATGAGGATCGGTCCCTCTCCCCGGGGAGCGAGGCGCCAGAAGGCTGGGTCATGCACTTCGACGGGGCGTTCTCCAGGCATGGCGCTGGGGCTGGGGCGGTGCTTATATCGCCCACTCAGGACAAGCTCTACTATGTTGTACAGCTCTATTTCCAGCAAGGCGAAAAGGTCTCCAACAACATAGCGGAGTATGAAGGTTTAATAGCAGGCTTGAAGGCCGCAGCTGCCCTGGGGGTGAAATGCCTCACCATCAAGGGCGATTCGCAGCTTCTTGTCAATTTCTCCAACAAGGTGTACGAGCCGAAATATGAGCACATGGAAGCCTACCTTGCGGAGGTCCGCAGGATGGAGAAGCAGTTCTGGGGGTTGGAGTTGCAGCATGTGCCCCGTGGCACCAATCAGGAGGCCGACGACATCGCCAAACGGGCGTCCAGGCGGTTAACTCAGGAGCCTGGCGTCTTCGAGGAGCGGCTCTTCAAGCCCTCAGCCCTGCCATCATTGTCAAACACGGCTCAGCCTCGGGAGGAGCTCCCCCAGCCACCTGCCTCAGGAGTCCTGGTCTGTGGCCCGGTCTCAGGAGCACGCCTGCTCCTGACGATGGAACCTCAGGAGGGGTGCTGGATCACGGAGCTCCGGAGTTACTTAACACAAGGGACCCTGCCGGAGAAGGAGGAGGAAGCGGAGCGTGTGGCACGGCAGGCCACGGCATACTGCATCAAGGATGGAGAGCTCTACCGGAAGCGACCAAACGATGTATCCCTGCGCTGCATCTCCAGGGAGCAAGGGAAGGAACTGCTGGAAGTTATACACGGCGGAGACTGTGGACATCATTAATCATCACGGACCCTCGTCGGCAAGGCATTTCGCAGTGGGTTTTATTGGCCCACCGCACTCAATGATGCCGTCGAACTGGTGAAAGCTTGTGAGGCCTGCCTGTTCCACGCCAAGCAAATCCATTAGCCGGCAGGGGGCCTGCAGACTATACCCCTTTCGTGGCCATTCGCAGTCTGGGGGCTGGATATCCTGGGCCCGTTTCCTCGGGCGCCAGGGGGCTACCGCTACCTCTACGTCACCGTGGACAAGTTCACCAAGTGGGCTGAAGAAGAGGCCGTCCGCAACATCCCCGCGGGGTCCGCGGTCAAGTTCATCAGGGGCATCGTGAGCCGGTTCGGGGTGCCGAACCGCATCATCATAGACAACGGTTCGCAGTTCACCAGTAACCTCTTCAAAACATACTGTGCTAACCTTGGAACGCAGATACGCTACGCTTCGGTGGCGCACCCCCGAAGCAACGGCCAGGCCGAGCGAGCCAACGCAGAGGTCCTGAGGGGCCTCAAGACCAGGACGTTCAAGAAGAAGCTAGAGGCATGTGGCAGAGGTTGGTACGACGAGCTTCAGTCCGTGCTATGGTCCATCCGCACCACCGCGACCAAACCGACTGGGGAGACCCCATTCTTCCTGGTCTACGGAGCGGAAGCAGTCCTCCCTCACGAGGTCAGACGTTGCTCCGCGCGGGTCCTGGCGTTCGACGAGGCGCAACAGGACGCCATGCGGGGGATGGACCTTGTGTTGGGGGAGGAACGTCGCCGGGAGGCCGCGCTGCGGGCGGCGAGGTATCAGCAGGCGCTGCGGTGATATCACTGCCGCAACATCCGCCCCAGGACCCTTGAGGTAGGAGACCTTGTGCTCAGGTGGGTCCTCTCCAGGGAGGGATTGCACAAGCTCTCTCCCATGTGGGAGGGCCTGTTCAAGGTTGTTCATGTTTCCAGGCCCGGCTCCGCGCGCTTGGAGACTCAGGAGGGAGTGCCGATCCAGAATGCGTGGAACATCCAGCACCTCGGAGGTTCTACCCCTGAAAAGGCCCAGAGCCTGTGAAGCAAGGCGAGTGCCTGTGAAGATAATCTATTTTTGGAAAGGCCCAGAGCCTGTGAAGCAAGGCGAGTGCCTGTGAAGCTATCGCGCTTTGGAAAAAGGCCCGGAGCCTGTGAAGCAAGGCGAGTGCCTGTGAAGATCATCTCTTTTTGGAAAGGCCCAGAGCCTGTGAAGCAAGGCGAGTGCCTGTAAAGCTATCGCGCTTTGGAAAAAGGCCCGGAGCCTGTGAAGCAAGGCGAGTGCCTGTGAAGATCATCTCTTTTTGGAAAGGCCCAGAGCCTGTGAAGCAAGGCGAGTGCCTGTGAAGCTATCGCGCTTTGGAAAAAGGCCCGGAGCCTGTGAAGCAAGGCCAATGCCTGTGAAGCTCGCCGCCCCGTGACACTCTCACGTAATAATGACTGGGGCTGTACACGCCCCGGAGTCTCAGGAGCGCCGGCCTCAGGCCCTGGGGCTCCCTCCCACGCCCAGTGGCAACACTTAGCTCCGCGCTGGTGAGAAGACGTCGAAGACTAGATTAGGTGCCAGACGCGGCTTTTTCATTTGCTTTCCGCAGTTGACGTGTTTGTTTGCATTTGAAGTCTTATTGAAGTTATCACTGTTGCTGATTTGTGGTTCGTCGATTTTCGCTCCTCGCTTTGGTTTCTCTTGTAAACGACCTCGCGGGGGATGGTGCCCAAACGTCCTCGCGAGCGTTTCTGCCCTAGCCGCGGGAAGGTTTCATGGCCCTGGCACATTACAGGAGCACCCCTTCTAGTCCGTGCCCCTCGGGCACCGCGACACGCACACAGGGCCTGGGTCGGTCGCCCCCCCGACAGGGGTCAAAAACTATCTACGCACAGGCATGTAGTTAAGAGGCGCAAAAGTAAGATTAAGGTAATAGCTAAAACGACAATACTTCCCAACACGCCCCAGCGGGGCACCATGCAGCTGTTCTGTTTTACGCAGGAAACAAAAGGAAAAGAAAGGGACGAGCCCGGCGTAGCCCTCCTCACATCGGCCCGCGGAGGCGACATGGGCTGCCTCCGAGCCTCAGGTGGACTCCCTCCCGCGCTTCACCGGGGCACGATGGCGGGCGGACGAACCGCCACCCCCCAAGCAAGCTCGACGGCGCGGGGGCGGACTGCTACCGCCGCTGGAGGAGTCACTTGAGGAGGAGTTGATGAAGCTTGGGGAGTCGCGGACGCTGCCATCCGCGCGGACGCTATCTCCTCCGTCGCCATCAGAGCGGGGCCCGCGGACGCGGTCGTCGTCCTCAGGGCAGCACCCCGCGCGGCGACCATCTTCCCCAAACACCCTCACATAGAGGGTGGCGTCGCCGTCGAACCTGAAGTGCAGAGTGCACCGACGCTCCAGGCCGCGAGCGCGGGCGAACGCCAGCCAGCCACGAGTTAAGGCCAAGCCCCCGCTGGCAGAGACCTCCAGCGCGACCCATGAAGACCTGCTGCAGCAGCCCTCCGCCTGGAGCCAGAGGCCACCAGGAGCACCGGCCGGGAGTTCACCAAGGAGGAAGCGAGGGAGTGGGAGCCGGGCGCAAGTCGGCTCCGCCGACCAGACGACGAACTCCGGCGGCGCCTGCACAGCGCGAAAGCGTGGCCTGGGGGAGCGTGCAACCCATGCGCGTCCCTCGGCCATGGCGGCTCGCCCGCCGCCGCGCTAGGAGCCGCCCCCATGACCACCAAACGCTGCCGGGGCAGCCACCGGATGCTTCTGAGGGTGTCCACGGCCGCGCTTGGGAGGGGGAGAGGCAGGACCAACCTGGAGGGCCTTCCCCTTCTCTGCAGCCGAGTACCTCCTCGATGGAGCCATCACACCAAGATAGGACAAGAACTAAGGCGAAGGAGAGAGCAAGAAGAAATGGGCTGGAAGGGCACGCGCGGTGCCATACTTATAGCCGGCGAAGGCCAACCGCCGGCCTCCATGATCACAGGTAATCATAACACGATATGCATGCAGGGACTTGTCCAACTCGCGCGATCACCGAGGCGTCGTGGGGAAGTGGAGATGCCACGTCCAATCAACTGCCACGTAGCGCCCAAGGCCACAGGCTGTTAGGGCCCGCGGCGCTTCGCCCTTGCCCTTTCGCCTCTCGGCACGGCCAAGTCCATGCGCACCTTGGGCCTGGGGGCTACTGTCGGCGTTCTGGGAACGGGGGTCCCCAGACTTGCCTGCCTGCGGCCTGCGGCGTGGCTCAAATGGGGGCCCAGCGCGGCCCATCTTCATCAACACAAGACTCAAGACCCTCGCGAGGGGCCAAGCCTCACGAGGCGGACGACACATCGCATCCTCAGGCGCAGCCTCATCAGGTTGGCTCGCGAGGAGGCGGAGAGTTCAAGGCGGGGTACCTCGCGAGGTGCCCATGACGTAAGCCATTACGACTCAGGGCACCAGGCGGGTGTCAGCGCGCGCAGCGTCGTTCCTTCCTCTTTGGTGCAAAGTGGGTAAGCGCAGCCGCGGAGTACCGAGGCATCAGGCAAAGGTTGCCACTTCGGTGCAACGAGACCAAGACCAGGAGGACTACGAGACGGAGGTCACCATGGAGCCCAGCACGGCGTCATCACCAGAGCCTTTGGCAGGCGGAGACTGCTTTTGTCAGGACAAGTGTACTCGCTGTCCCCCTTCAAATTAGCCCGCCATTGTTGGCTCCCTTCCCGCTCAATATTTGGGAAGAGGACCAGGGCCTCTATAAATAGGACTAGCCACCCACATAGCAAGGGGTTCGATCAGTTTTAGATTGGTAGGAAGCAGAGAGAGAGAGAGAGAGAGAGAGAGAGAGAGAGAGAGAGAGAGAGAGAGAGAGAAGGGTGGCTGAATTCCCCCTAGCAGTTCATCACCCCAGCCAAGAACAGACCCTCGCGAGGCTGTTCTTCTTTGTATTGTTCATCCTCATCAGCCCCAAGAGGCAATCCACCAACCACACACTGGAGTAGGGTATTACACCACAATGGTGGCCCGAACCAGTATAAATCTTGTGTCTCTTGTGCATTTCTTTTAGTTGTTTAGATCCTTGGGAGACGGAGAGGTTGAAGGCGTGATCTCCGTGCGCACCCCAGTGTTCGAACCTTAAGGGTCTGCCGGAACCCACGAATCCGACACGCTCCAGCCGCGAAACCCCACCCTCCTCCGGCCGCCACATCACCGCTGCCTAGCCGGAGCCTCTTCCCCGACGATGTCGTCCACCGCAACAGCTCGATGTCCCTCGTCCACCTCCCCGGATGAGGATCTGTCGTCCATCTCGCCGTCCCGCCGGTTCAGCCGCCCCGTCCTCCACCTCCGAGGAGCTGCTCCGACGATCACCTCGTCTATCGCGGCTGCTCCATCCCCACAGCGCCGCCTTAACCTTCTCCACCGGAACCGCATCATCCTCACCGACTCCTCGGATGAAGCCGAGGCCTACTCGGCGCCACCAAAGAGGTTGTACACTCATCGCATCGCACCTTATCCTTAACTCGACCTCCCGGCGCCGACGGTGCTCCATCCCGCACCCCCATGGAGCGGCTACCTTGAAGCCGGCGCCGCATGCGACATCTTCACGTCGGCTCTCCCCTAGTGCGAGGCCCCTTCGGCGGCGGCGTCCATACCAGCCGGATCTGCTGCTGCTTCGGCTCTCGCTCGCTCGCTCGCGCTGCTGCTGCTGCTCCGGCTCTCGCTCGATCGCTCGCTTGCCCAGCTGCTGCTGCTGCTCTCCCCCTCGCTCGTGCTGTTGCTCTGCTCCGATTAAGCCACACTTCAGTCGACTGAATCGACTTTTGGGTCAGTCGATTTTCAGGGG
>NC_041388.1:26372862-26426068 GCF_002162155.2 Triticum dicoccoides
AAGGAAGAACCACCCGCAGTGGGGACGGGGGCTCACCGGAGAGGTACCCCACTATCTATCTTAGGGTTCAGGGTGGGGGGCGGGGGGCCTAGAGGGCTGGCCGGGGCGGCGGTGGCGAGTTGTTTCTGGGCGGCGAGGCGGCGCTGGGGATGGCGGTTCGGCCGGTGGTGGCTGGCGGCTCAGGGGGGTGTAGGTTGAAGATGAACTGCAAGCCCTCCCTAAACTACATGTCAAGTGCCTCTCTGCTACCATTGCGTTTAGTTTCGACAGTAGCATTCATATTCCACAATAAATTTCAGTTTCGACAGTTAAGTTCAGAGTCAACAGTTTTTACCTCATCTGTTGTAGTCAGGTGGTTTTTGGTGATGTTAATTTTACATCCATTTTACATCATCTATTGGAGATGCTATTAGAATCCCACTTGAGATTGACGATGTCTGTCTTGTGCTGCTTCAGCCTTAACGTCTTACGGCTCATCGGAGCTGCTCCAACAACAGAACGATCCATCACAACAGAGCAGTGCCCTGGACGTTGTCTACAGATTTCTCAGATCTTCCTCCACACCTCCGACAGCCACCTCTGCCTCAACTGCTTCAGCGACCAACCCAATGATGCTGAGGTCGACACGGCTACGACAAAGAGGTTGTACACTTGTTGCATCACTTATTACTATACATTCACGTCGATCCATTAGGGCTATTTTGGTTCAACGGAAAAACATCGATCCACTGGTTGTTACCATCACTCTAAATTTCTGCATGCTCTCCTTACATAATCTCACCATATTTTTTTGGTATGCATGTCAGATATTATACACAGTCATGCTGAACATGTAGAGAAAAAGAGAAGAGTTTTGCGCGGCAATACAATGTCATGCAGACATCGCTCCATGGTGGGTTAAATGGCAAACCCTCCCCACCCCTCTCTAGATTGTAATCCAGAGGAAGATATCTGTTCTGAGGCGGATTCAGACGCCGCTGACCACTCCTATTTACCCCCAAGGTGTTTGCTCTACCTTGGCATGATGATGTTAGTCATATCATGCATATGTTGCCTTGCAGTGCCTACTTTTGACATCATATATGTCATCTGCTTAGTTTAGACATGTTCTGTAATGCCACCTGTTTAGTTTCTATATCATATATGGAATTATGTAGTCTCATGTCTTTTAGCCAGCCATAATATATGTGAAGTGTGCAATGCCATCCTGTTTAACCAGGCATCATATATTTGAATGATATCTTGCCCATCCTTTTCTTCATTACATTTCCATTTGTCGACAATGTTTGTACATTAAACTACTCTTCCTATGAATCAGCCATTTGGGTGGGAGATGGAAAAATCTGGAGTGAAAACAAGGCCTTCAGAGCAGACAGTGCTACCTGTCGAAGCAGATCTCTTGTTGGGTCCCGATAGCTCCTCAGAGATGGATTCAGAGACAGATGACCAGTCCTATTCCCCCACTGAGGTGTATCCTCTAACTTGGCACGGTTATACTGCTCATATCATGCATATGGTGTCTTGCATTTCATAGTTTAGACATCATATACACAATATTCAACACCATGTTCTTAGTTCAGACATCATATCGAATGCCCTCTGTTTAGCATATAAATCACATATGTGAATTAAATGATGCGATCATGATTACTTAGATAACATGTAGGTGAATTATGTCATGCGTCCTATTTAGTTATTCATCATATCTTTGAATTATGTTATGCTATGCTATCCAGTTTAGATAGACATCATATATGTGAAATTATGTCATGCTATCCGTTTTAATTAAACAATATACATGTCAACTATTTCATGCCCTCTTTTTTCCACACTATCTATTGCATCTGTCTCTCATACAATGTCTGCACATTCAACTATGTTTCCTGTTTATCAGCCATTTGAATTGGAGCAGGTGATGCCAGTATCTAGCGGACTAAAAAAACGATCTTAAAATAAAACATTGCTACCTCTTGGTGGAGATAGCACCCCAGTTATACATGCACAAGAACCAGCCCTACCACACATAACCCAAACTCTCGCAGATTGTACCCCTACTGCGATGGACAGAGAACCGACTTCAGCCAATCTAACCCCAACCCCAGTCGATAGTAACCCAGTTCCTGTTGACACAGCACCATCTCCACCACAGAGCTCCCAAACAAGAGCAGTTAGTAAGGCAGCTCCAGTGCCCAAAGGCCAGTACTATCACGGCGAACCCCAACTCCACCAGTTAGTACGCCTATTCCTATGGAGGAAGCACAACCAGCTAGTCGTAGTTTAGCATTTATTGCATTTGATGTTGTTAAATCGTATGTGCGTATCTTCCCATCTTGGAAATATTATACTGAAGATGAAGGAAAATGCCAGTTGCAGGTGTTTTTCCAGGAGTTATGTGTAAGTAATGTTATTCATGGCAATTACTTTGCTTCGTCCCATACATCCTACCTCCATGATGGTTATAATACAACAAAATTTCCCATTTTTCTCTATAGAGAAGGACCAATTTGGAAACTCAGGATGAGGTAACCTGTGCTAATACCTCTGCTATCTTCAAGAATGCTTGGTGGCAGTATCAGAATTACCTGAAGAAAACGTACTTCACCGGCAAAGAAACTCATCAAATTCCCTTACGTTCTCCTGTGACACATTTACTGGACGATGACTGGGAACACCTTGTTCTGTACTGGTCCCGAACCAAGAATGTGGTAAGGTCTGTGAGCTCATTTTCTATTTTAAGTATTATATTCTTGCGTCTTACTGTACTCTGTTCATGTAGAACAAGTGCCTAAACCTGAAGAACAACTGTTCTAATTTAAGATTCCATTGCTATCATAGTTCAAAAAAGCGCTAGGCGTTAATTGTGGGTTTTGCCACCGCCTTGCACTTTACTGACCAAAGCGCATGCTTATGCGCAGTTATGCACAGATTATGCGTAGTTATGCGCAATGCATTTTGCCAACGCCTAGAGCCTAGGCGCGCTTAAGCGCTCACTTAGGCGCGCCTTTTTTTAACTATGATTGCTTTGCTCTTGTATCACTGCATTTACTCATATAAACTTATTTTTAAATTGAAGGATCCAATCGAAACTCCAATGGCACAACAGGTATGTTCACACATGTTTCTTTAATAGGTTTGCTCTTATCCCTAGCTCTGTTGATTTCAATTTCAATTGTGTATATAGTTGACTTTCATATCATGCACATTACTAGCATCACAACAGAGCCAATAGTGTTGTTGTACATGTAGACCCATGGTACCCATCTGAAATCTTGTTGTGCCGTGTAGTTCCCACGCTTTGTATTCTTTCACTGCTGCTTTGTCTTGAACTGATATGATTTGAACCGTGTCTCTATTTTGATTTGGCAAGACAATGCAGTGACCATAGGACATAGATATATGTTTGTTTGATGCTTTTATTATGTACTAGTACTTGGCAATAGAAGACTTGGTAGTTTAATCCTGTCAACCTTACTAATGAACTGGTTCACCGAAATGAGTTTCATATACTAGTACATGCTAAACTTGTTATGTGTCTACTTGTTTCTTCTTTTAGAATGCTGACAGAATATTGGGGAAGAGTGCCTTATTAAGCAATGGTAAAGGAAGTAATGCAGATAAGGTTCAGGATAGTGACACATCCTTGTTGGTCTCCAACAAAGCTGATAAAATAGCTAAGGAAGACTATCTTGAAGACAGCGAGACAACCCCAAGGTCCTGTCTTGGTTTAGTGTTCGAGTTACTGGCCACTACCGCTTGCACAAGCTATTCAAACTCACTGTTTGAATCAGTTCGGTTTCTTGAGTCTCAACTACAAGCTGAAAGACATCGATCAGCTGTGCTGCGACAAGAAGCAGAAGGACTGCGGAAGAACTGGAGCATTCAGATGCATACTTTCTGGTGCAACATCAAGCGTTGGAGGATTTTTGCGCCAAACAGGACAAAGCTAATCAGCTTGCTAAGCTTATTGCCAGCATGGTGGATACCCAGGATAACGTTTCTTGAGCTCTTCTGAAGTTGTTTCAGTCATGCTCTTGTTTTGCTGCCGCGTTTATTTGCACTGGTGGCCAATTTTGACGGCTAGTGTATGTAATGTGCTGCTTTGTTCCCTATATTTGCACTGGTGGCGAACTTTGATGCCAAGTGGATGTAATATGTGTAATAGCGGTAATAGGCTAGCGTTAATTGCTTGCTTATTTATTTCCTTATTGTCTTGTTTAGTTGTTTTCTTGTAGTCACTGCAGTTCTTTTTCTGTTTTTTCTAGTGGCCACAATAGCCTATTTTTGGCAACTAGGCCAAAATAATCATGTCAACACACGGACTGTTGTAACCATGGGCCTCCTGTAGGCGGTATGATCCATGGGCCTTCGTCCTGCCGTAGGATCCATTAGCCTTCTATACGGGCCTTAGGGTCCATGGGCCTTCTACGGGCCGTACAATCCATGGGCCTTCTACGGGCCGTACTATCCATGGGCCTCATATGGGCCGTAGGATCCATGGGCCTTCTACGGGGCGTATCATCATTTTGCCAATCATGGGCCGTACTGTTTGTGGACCATAACGGGCCGTTAATAGGCCGTATTTGATAACTCTATGAAAACAGCCCAACGGGTTTTTTGACATGAAAACAGCCCAACGTATTAACGGTCCGCAAACGGACCAACTTTAACAACGGGCTGAATTTGGCCCACAAGTAGAAAATGACAGTAACGGGCCGTATGTAACCGAATGCTACAAATGAACCCAAGAATCAATGGGCCCTGAGAAGGCCGAAAGATAACTTGGGCTAGAAATGGCCCAATGGAATAACGGGCCATTAATGGGTATAAAGTGATACACTATTCATTAAGGGCCAGTTTCACCATGGGCCGTTAATGGGCCAAGAGTTACAAAGGTCCTCATATGGGCCGAAAGAAGTCATGGGCCACACATGGGCCGGAAGTTAAAACGGGCTGAATCATATTGGACGGCCCAGATGCCGCTACTAGGCCTAATTCGGATAGGGCGTAACGGGCCCTGGGTTAGCGGGCTGTAAATGGGCTATATGCGAACAGGCCGTTAACAGGCTTTCCGTGGGCCGGCCCGCCACCTTTTGACCAAGTCAAATGGGCCGGCCTTTTCACAGGAATGGGCCTTTGTTGGGCCGTGCCACGTGTCACCGTATCATGGGCACCTTCGGTCCAATGAGTGGATGACATCTGTCCCAACGGTGAGCTGACACGTGTTTCCTCCAGCCAATGATGATTTTACACGTGGAAAATCCCCATTGGTCGAGGTTGTTAACGGGTTATCGGATCCAAAACCCAACCCGATAGCTTAACGGCGTTCCGTTACGGTGGATGCCACGTGTCAGTCACCCTTGATGAAAGCACTTCTGTGACGCGTGATTTATCGTCATGGAAGTGGACACTTCCGTGATGATAATTTTGGTAATGTCATGGAACACTTCTATGACAGCACATGTATGACTATCTTGATTCTGTCATAAAATCATCATGGATGTACATGCATGACAAAAAACACGACCTACTGTGACAAACACGTATCATCATGAAAGTGTATTTTTTTGTAGTGGGATCGGTGTTGTTCATGCCTACACCATGACGGTTCCACGGGCTCATGCACTGACCCTTCCCGTGCCGCGCCCACCGGCGCATCAGGCATACTACGCGGCTCCGCAGCCATACGGAGGATACCCACTGCCGCAGCTGAGCGGTGCCTACGGTCTCCCGGCGGCCTCGCCGGCCCTACCACCGGCTGATACGTCTCCATCGTATCTACTTTTCCAAAATCTTTTGACCTTGTTTTGGACTCTAACTTGCATGATTTGCATGGAACTGTCGGTGTCAAAACCGGCGGATCTCGGGTAGGGGGTCCCGAACTGTGCGTCTAAGGCGGATGGTAACAGGAGGCAGGGGACACGATGTTTACCTAGGTTCGAGCCCTATTGATGGAGGTAAAACCCTACGTCCTGCTTGATTGATATTGATGATGTGAGTAGTACAAGAGTAGATCTACCACGAGATCAGAGAGGCTAAACCCTAGAAGCTAGCCTATGGTATGATTGTCTGTTGTCCTACGGACTAAAACCCTCCGGTTTATATAGACACCGGAGGGGCTAGGGTTACACAAGGTCGGTTACAAAGGAGGAGATATACATATCTGTATTGCCTATCTTGCCTTCCACGCCAAGTAGAGTCCCATTCGGACACGGGACGAAGTCTTCAATTTTGTATCTTCATAGTCCAACAGTCCGGCCAAAGGATATAGTCCGGCTGTCCGGAGACCCCCTAATTGAAGACTCCCTCAGTAGCCCATGAACCAGGCTTCAATGCCGTTGAGTCTGATGCGCAGTATTGTCTTCAGCATTGCAAGATGGGTTCCTCCTCCGAATACACCATGGAAGAGTTTTGAATACAAGGATAGTGTCCGGCCCTACAAAATAAATTCCACATACCACCGTAGAGAGAATAATATTTCCACAAATCTGATCTGCTGATACGTTTTGACAACATGACATCATGCCATGTCTCGGTCATTATTCGAACCGTTTTCCCAACCAGCTTCACACATATCGCGAGGCGGTTTCTTTGACATGTCTTGTCAAAGCAGAGATCATGTTCCCCTTATCACGAAATTCTCATCAATACGGACATCGGTAACCTAGCCGCGCCATCAATTCCGGTGCCATGGGAATAAGCGGTTTTGTCAGGCAAGTGGGGAGACTCATCGCCTCCTCCGCCCTTATAAAGGGACAAAGATTTACTTTCTTTCACCCACGCCTTCTTCCTCCTCGCTTACCCATTCCCGCACACTCGAGCTCTAGTGCCCAAGCTCGCGTTCTTCTTCTCAAACCACTCCAAGTATGTCCGGAGCAGGAGGCAAGTGGATGGTCTCCTCTACCACGGAGGAGAACATCAAAGAGTTACGAGAAGCCGGATACCTTGCTGCGAACATCGCGCACCGGCTGCCGAATGCGGGGCAGATCGTCTCCACGCCCAAACCCCATGAGAGGGTAGTTTTTCTTACCCATTTCGTCCACGAACTGGGATTTCCTCTCCACTCGTTTATCAGAGGGCTCATGTTCTACTATGGGCTGGATTTTCATGATCTGGCCCCCAACTTCATCCTCAACATCTTGGCGTTTATCGTCGTGTGCGAGGCCTTCCTCCGCATCAAGCTCCACTTTGGCCTATGGCTGAAAACCTTCAATGTCAAACTGAAGGTGGTGGGTGGCCAGCAGGCAGAGTGCGGAGGCTCCATGGTGGGCAAGATGCCTAATGTCACCTGGCTCGAGGGCACCTATGTGGATACCATAAAGGGGTGGCAATCGTGGTGGTTCTACATCACCGAGCTGCGCGACTCCAACTGGGTAGCGGCTCCCAAATTTCGATCCGGAATCCCCACGCAGCTCACCTCCTGGAAAAAGGAGGGCCTGTCCTGGGGTTCTTCGGCAGAGCTAACCGGACTCCAGACCTGTATCCAGAACATGATGAACAAGAAAATTAAACTTTTCAATGTGGTCCAGGTTATGCTCCTCCACCAGATCCTTCCGTGCCAACGAAGGGCATTTATTTTGTGAGAGTTCGACTCGGCCAAGCACCAGACGCTGCGAGAGCTCTACGACACGACGCACAAGGATGTCTGGAGGGTGCTGTTCAAGAGCGTCGAGATTCCTCCCCCTCTCACTAAAGACCGCGGACTCAGCGCAAAGCACCATGCCGGTCTGGTAAGCATTTATATCTCTCAGGGTATTTATGTGCCCTGGTTTGGTTATGTGCTGGATCTAAGCTTTCATGTCATTAACAGGACTGTATAAAGACAACGAGCAGCTTGATTGCCCAGCCCCCCTGCCCGAAGATCCTGCAAACGCTCTTCTAACAAAGATGCTGACTCCGACACCTTACGAGGTGCCGGAAAATACGGCCAAGAGGAAGGCCGCGGGGACCCGAAAAGGTCCCCGACGCAAGGTGGTCTTGTCGGACTCATCGTCCATGAGTCCGACGCGCACTCCTCCCACGGAAACGAGGAGGAGGAGAAAAGTTCTCCCCCCAGCCGAGGGAGACACGAAAAGGAAGGCCGATCCATCCGGGGAGGCCGAAGGGTCCAGGAAGGGAAGGACCCTCCTTCCGGACCGTGCCACAACGGCCGTCGACAACGGTGACGAGTGGCTGCCCAGGGACAAGCCCCTGGCGAAGTCGTAAGTGTTTGGACACCATAGTACTTCATGATATGTTTTATTGTACTGCCTTTCCTCATGCAGAACATGATTATGCAGTCCGACCCGAGCTCATCTCGACGTACCTTCGTCGAGCGGCTCATTGGGCTCGTTGGATATGAACAGTGGTTCTCTTCCGGCCGCTTCCACCCCTCACCCTACGGAGAACGCCGTGGTGTTGTCCAAACAGGCACCAAGCCAAGTGGAGGCGGTCCTGGGGGCGCCTTGCTGCGACTTCCCGGACCCTAGGTACCAAGGGAGTGAGGCTCCTACGGGCTTCGAGTTCGGGCCCCTGCCGGACACTGCGCCGGAACCCTCGACGCTTTCGGACTTCGGCAGGCGGTCCCCTGTCAAGGGGGGCCAACCATCCGTGCCAGCGTCCTCTGTCCAACCAAAGGCATCGGACAACTTGCTGGAAGTGCTTCGCAGCGCTTCCATTGAAGAAGAGCACCACACTATCATGAGTGCGGTGGTCGAAAAGGTTCAGTCCGCCAAAAATGGACTGACCGATGCTTGCGCTAGCCTCCTAACAGGATTTGAGGTAAGCAATCAAAATATAAGAAAATATTACCGCATAGATAGTAGCCCCTGATGCTCTGTTCGGCGTTCATGAAGAAAAGCCGAATAGAGGATCAAATGATAACCCAGGAGTCTAATTAGAGTATGTCTATGTGTATGTGCAGGCTTCCCTGCTGGCCGCTGCCGTACGTACTGTGGAGGTCTCCGCGCTGAAGCAGGACTTAAAGCGGTCCGAGGACCAGCTCAGCCTGACCAAGAGGCAGCTCGAAGAGAGCAAAGGTAAGAAATACCCCTGTCTATATAGTTAAAGAGAAGTTCGGGTATAAAGTAATAGGATCATCATGGATTTGTCAGGGGCCACGACCAAGGTGGCGACCTTGAGGAAGGCGTTGTCCGAGGCCGAAGACAAAGCGGCCAAGGAATGCATTGAACGGGAGAAACAAGAAGCCCGAGTGGGTGAGGTGCAGCAAGAGCTCGAGGCTCTCGCCAAAAAGCATGAGTCCTTGGAGCTGGACTCTAAAACGCGAGAGTCTGAGCTCGCGCAGGCGCTTGAAAGCGTCCGGAGCGCCAAGGCCGAAGCCCACAAGGCCCTCCAGGAGATTGATGAGGCGAAGAAGATAGCAGCGAGTATGGCATTCAGTATGCAAAGCAAGCATGTGAAGGAGAATTTCCTTTTTCTTACCAGAGTTCGGAGCTCTCCAGGAGTGTTTGCAGATCTTCCCCATAGTGTGCTGGATGCCACAGAATTTTACCGTGCTGAGGAGGGGAGCTCAACAGAGAAATTGTTCTGGTCTCAGTGTCACACCCTAGTTAGCTCAAGCATTAGAGTGTGCATGATGTTTTAATTCCTCTTAAATTTGAAATGGGGAAGACAGAACCCCCAACACCCCCTGGAAACAACTAGGGTTTACTAAAATTATTTTCAATGAACCTGAAATGCCCTTCTAAAAAGTTCACCCTCTTTGTCTTGGGTTAGAACCTCTGGCAAAATTGGTGCGTAATTTTCTAGGTCAAGAGAAGGTCATTAAATTAAATCATAAGTATTTGAGTTTGGGCATTTAAATGCTATAAAATAATTTAAATGCTCAAATAATTCTGGAAATAAATGTTTCCTGTTGGAAATATTCTAAAGAGAGCTCACAATTATTTTCAGGATTTTTGGAAATGTTTTAGTATTTTTAATAAAGCTAAACAGTTGCAGTTAAATAGAAAAAGTAAAACAAATCAAAAAAAAAGAGAGAGGGAAGCCCACCTGGGCCTTACCTGTGCTGGCCCAGCCACCTGGCTCGGCCCAGCCGACTGGCTTGCCAGTCGTCGTCCACCTCCCGCCAGGAGGACGCGGAGCGCGTGGCCGGCGCCCGCGGCCACATGCCGGCCACCTCCTGCTTCCGCCGACGCCTGGAGACGTCCAGGGATGCCACGCCGACCCCCACGTCCCCCTCTCATCCTCCCTCACTCTCCCCTCGTCTCCTTCACCCTCTCCCGCACCTTGGCCGACACACCTGTCGCCGTCTCACCGCCGTAGTCGCGCCCTCCATCACCCCCTCGCCTCTCTGACATGTCCAGAAGCTCCGCCGCGACGCCCTCGCCCTTCCCACCGAGCCACGCTTCGCCGGAGGCCCTGCATCGCCGCCATCGGGCCGTCTTCAACCTCGGTACCCGCCGGATGCCGTTCATCGATTCGCCTCACTCCGGTCACCCCCGAGCCCACTGAGCTGCTCATCGACCTCCCTGTGAGCTCCGCTGCCTTTTCCCCTCTTCTTTCCCACGCATTTGCACCCTCTAGGCCATAGTTCCACCGTGGCCGAAGCTCGTCTCCGCTCGAGCTTGTCGCCGGCGTCGCTCCGGCGACCATTTGGTCCTCCCGTGCTACGCAACATGCTTGCCACATCGCGTAGTGCCTCGCTAGCGCCTTAGTTTTCGCGTTTGCACGCCGCAGCCCACACCCCGCACATGGCCGAACTCCGGCCGCCGCCTTGGAGCTTGTCGTCATCGTCTCCGGCCACCGTAGGCCCGGCCTCCACCACCACTAGATGCGCGACTGCAAGAGCTCTCCAACGAGCCCAAGAACGGCCTCGCCCGTGCCCTGTGGGCGTTTTCCGAGCCGCACCACCGTCTTGGGCCTCGCCGGTGTTGAGTTGCCAGCGAGTTTGACCCAGTTTGACCCCTGGGTGGGCCCAGGTAGACCCTCCTGAGTCTATGACAGGTGTGGCCGGTCTGCTAATTAATCTAGGATTAGTTTTAACTAATTTTAATTAAATCAGTCACTGACATGTGGGCTCAGGCCCCACTGACAACTAATTAGTGTTAATCTAATCCTGTTAATTAGCTGAGAGGCTGACAGAAGGGGCCCACCAGTCAGGTTTGACCTGGGCTGGCTCCTTTGACCTGCTGAGGTCAGCATGACGCAATGCTGACGCAGTAATGCATTTTCTAGATTTATTTTTACTCAGGAAATTCCAGAAAATGTTTAAAACTTCTAAAAATCATAGAAATTCAACCGTAACTCCAAATGAAATAATTTATACATGAAAAATTATCAGAAAAATTCAATCTATCCATCTGTAATGGTTTCATGCATGACAAAATAAGTTTACCTTGCTGTTTAAGCAGAATAAGGTAATGCACAAATAAGGTCATGTTTAATGAGCTAGTATTTGAATCTTTGATTCAAATGAGTTCATTCCCTTCTGTTTTAGCTTGCATTAGGCCAAGACACATTCATATTGCCATGTCATAGCATGCATCATATTGTTGCATATCGTCATGTGTTGATTGTGTTCCGATGTGTTCTTCGTGGTAGGTTCTGCCTTCGAGGATATTCACGAGTATCCAACTGAAGGGCAGTATCCCACTACCACTCCATCAGGCAAGCAACCATTGATCATTCCGATACAACCCATGTTCTCGCTTCTGCTCTTGTTTACTGCATTAAGACATCGCGATTCAAACTGCTGTGTGCTACGGTAGTTGAACCCTTATCCTCTGCATGACCTGTCATTGCCACAGTAACTAGATGAAACCCATTAGCATGTGTAGGAGTTGATTGAGCCATGTATGTGATTCCTACCTTGCTATGCCTGCTATGCTTAGAGTTGTGTCCGGTCTGGTTCATTTGGGTGATGGGCTAGAGTGATATGATTATGTCGGTAATATGAGGAATCTGTTGAACATGTTTTGGTAAAGGTATCAATGAGAGGCCATGTAGGAGTACATGGTGGGTTGTTTCATTGAGGCCGTCCATAAGAACTGAGATCTGTATGCGTGATTTAAGATTCAGATACTACCACACATTGGGCCCTGAAATATGACCCTGCTCGACTTACTGACCCATCTCGTCCTCTGTCCAGGAGTTGCAACTAGTTTCTGGTGTTTGTAGGTTATGTGTTGGCGGCCGTGCGTAGCGCTGACCCTAGGGGTGGGCTATGATGCGGTAGATACACCGTGGCACAGTGTACCGAGTCGCCCGTTTGGTGTCTCAGGAACCCTGTACACATTGTTTGGGGCCGTTGAGGACACCCCGGCCGGATTTCCTTGAGGATGGAACTTGAATAGGCGATAAACCTGGACTAGAGACTTGTGAGGTTAGTCAGGTCGTGGTCTACACCCACGTCGGTTTTCGCTTGAAGTTTGCCGAGCACATGTCGTGTGCAGACGCTAAGTGGTGGAAACATGTGTGATGAAGTACACCCCAGCAGGGTATAAAACTATTCGAATAGCCGCGTCCGCGGTAAAGGACTACTTGGTTGCCTATACAGTTCATAGACAAGTTAATGAATACTACTAAAAGACTCAAGATAAGTGTGAGTACCGAGGATGGCCCTCTCGTAGGATGACGAGGGAGGATCCCCGGTGGAGTATTGTGTGGTGAGTAGTGGACTCGTGTGCGAAAACTATTTTACCAGTGAACTTCCGTAGGATAGCTTAGCCAAGAGTCAAAGCTGGCTTGCTGCATTAACCCCACCACCTTCTTGAGAATGAGCATGTATAGTAGGTTCTGATGTAAGACTTGCTGAGTACCTTGTACTCATGTTTGCTTATTTATTGTTTTCAGACGACAACACTGCCCCTTCCGATGGGTTTTACATAGACCTTGATGTCGACGAGTGACTAGCCACCCAGGTGGTGATCCTGGCCATGGAGGGCCCTATGTAGATAGACAGGCTTCGAGAAGCCTTCTTTCTTTCTAGTGTCTGTACTCAGACTAGTTGCTTCCGCATGTGCTTGTATGAGTGTATGACTTGAGTGTCGGGTCATGTGACCCCTATCTGTATGAACATGTTATGTATGGCTCTCTGGAGCTTTTAAATAAAGTACTTGAGTTGTAGAGTTTTGTTGTGATGCCATGTTGTATGTACTCATATCGGGCATATTGTGTGTATGATTGAAATGCTTGGTATGAGTGGGATCCGACAATCTAGTTGTTTATCCTTGGCAGCCTTTCTTATGGGGAAATGTAGTCTAGTGTTCCTCGAGCCATAGTAGTCCGCTACAGCCCGGTTCACCGGAGTCTTGCTAGCCCAGCACTACTGTTCAGGACACTTGACTGGCCGGCATGTGTTTCACTTCGTTCCTATGTCTGTCCCTTCGGGGAAATGTCACGTGGTGACTTCCGGAGTCCTGCCTAGCCTGCTACAGCCCGGGTTCCCCGGAGTCCTATCAGCCCAGTGCTACAGCCCGGAATCACTCGCTGATGGCTGACATGCTCGATGTGATTCATGTATGCCTGTCTCCATAGGTCTGTGCCGCTTTGGGTTCATGACTAGCCATGTTGGCCCGGGTTCTCTGTCATATGGATGCTAGCGACACTATCATATACGTGAGCCAAAAGGTGCAAACGGTCCCGGGCCATGGTAAGGCGACACCCGTGGTATACCGTGCGTGAGGCCGCAAAGTGATATGAGGTGTTACCAGCTAGATCGATGTGTCTTGGAATCGGGGTCCTGACAGCGTTGGCATTAGAGCCGGACTGCCTGTAGGTTCATTGAGCCAAACTGGTCGATGTCGAGTCTAGTAATGCTTTAGTTATATGTAGGGGAATTGATTGTGGGAGGGAACTTAAGGCTCTTTTACTCCTTTACCCTATGCCTCTGATCTGAGTCATTCTCTTCTCATTCAACGTGGGTTAAGGACTAGGCTCTCTTCTTCTACCAGGTTCACGTGTTACTAATTCGTAGTAGCTTATAGGATTGTTGTTACAAGTCCCAGTTCAGTTTCTACTATTCTTAGTATGTTGCTAATTGAATCAGAACCTTGATATGATGTTGTTGAGTGGTATTGTGAACTGTTGTGGATGTCTCAAATCTTTTTCTGAGCATTTACAGCTGTTATGCTGTCCAATTTTCCCTAGAAATTCTAATGTCTTTGCATTGTGGTTGTGCTTTCAGATGGCCAACCGTGCTCAGAACCAAGTGGTTCGCCTGACCCGTTGCCTCGATGTGCCCGGTCATACTACTATGTTAGTCCGGGTAATGATTGAGACGGGTTACCGTTGGTATCCCGAATACACCGTCTAAGAGCAATTCCGAGACTTTAATCAAAGCCAATATTTCCGCACCATCAGGATATTTCCTTCTTATCCTGGATCTACCGAGCGCCTTCACTGTTCCTATGGACTCGGGGTTACTGTTGAGATGGCTGTGCAGGATGTTGCCTATTCCATGATGACCATCATGCGAGTCCGGACTGGCCTGCTTCGGAACACCGACTTCCGATACATGCCAACTTCACTTCCGGGAGCGCAAGGGTATCTTCAGGCTATCTATGCTGACTCCTCTCAGGAGGACTCATTAACTTGTACCACTGCCGAGATGCTCGAAGATAAGGACCGAGAGAATCGGGCCTTGAGGCTGGAGCTTTTTAATACCCGTGCTGATCATTGGGCTACATTGACTCGGTTTGCACTTGCGGTGCAAGCTGGACGTATGGATACAAGGTATCTGTATCCTGTGAGATCTGCTTTGCCAGACATGGTGGATTGGCATGATGTGGGAGGCATCACCCCACCCCGTGGTCCCCGCAGGCCACCGTTTGTTGGTCCAAGACCTCATCCTAGCCCCTATGGTCCACAGGCTCCTCAGGACCGTCTGTTCCTGGATGGTCACGTTGAACTTCCAGGCTATGGAGGTGACTTCTGTGAGGACTACTACGGAGCTGTCTGAGTAGTAGTAGTACCACTAGTATTGTAGTAGTTGTATCTCCACTGTCCTGCGTGACTTGTGGAATATGACTTTGCGTGTAATCGATTCCGGAGGTGTAGACAAATAATGTATAGGAGCTTAGAATGCCTCCGATGAGATGTAACGTCTTTCATCATAGTTGTACTGTAGCCTGGGCTTGTACTAAACTATGTATGATGTGTATGACCGTTGGTATATATATGGTAGTTTTATATTACCATGACATACGGATGAACATCTCTGCATTCCATGTTATCCATTACATTCTGCACTTCCTTGCTAAGTTTGATCCATCCTTGTCTAAACCGTTGTCTTGTTTTCTCCTAGGATGGTCAACACCCGCAGCAACCCTGCTGCCCTGGAGCAGGGGGAAGCGAGTGCAGCTAGAGGTGAAAATCTGCCTCACCCGCCTTCTCTAGCCGAAGTAATGCTAGAGGCAGAAAGAAACAAGCGTGAGACTAACCGCCTGCTGGAGCGGATTGAGCAGAACACTGCACGCCACCCGCGAAATGACTTGGTGTCAATTAATGACTTTATCAAGCTGTACCCACCAAAGTTTAACCATTCCGTCGAGCCCCTCGACGCGGATGACTGGCTTCGCAGCATCACCCACAAGCTACGTTCTGCCAACGTAGCCGAAGCCGACAAGGTTACTTATGCTGCCTATCACCTCGAAGGCCCTGCTAGCCTTTGGTGGGAAAACTTCGAAGCTATGCGCCCGGTCGGCCAAATCACTACTTGGGCTGAATTCAGTGAGGCTTTCCGTGAGCATCACATTCCGGAAGGTCTCATGGATCGCAAGAGGGAGGAGTTCTGCAACTTCACCCAAGGAAGACTGACTGTGGATGCTTATAGTCGTGAATTTGGGAATCTGGCACGTTATGCCCCTGAAGAGGTATCTATTGACGCTAAGAAGCAGACAAGGTTCCACAAGGGACTTAGCCATGAGCTTCGCCGCGATCTTCGTCTGCACGAGTGCACCTCCTTTCAGAAGTTGGTCAATAAAGCCATCAGTGCTGAGACAGGCCAGACTGATTATGACGCTTCACACAAGCACTCCCGCGATTTTGGCTCTTCATCCGGCTCTGGAGCTCAAAAGCGCCGACTGTGGATCCCAAGCACGGCATTGCCACCCAGGTTCATTCCGAGGCCATCCTTTGAGGCGCCTCGTCCAAACCAGCAATTTGCACCACCCAAGCCCTATGGTGGCCCCGCTGCTAATGCTGCTCCACGCCCCAATGTGGTGACATGCTTTAAGTGTGGAGAGCCGGGTCACTATAGCCGAGAGTGTCCCTAGAACAACAACTCCAATCAAACTGGAAAGTCCGTTGGCCGTTGTAAGCCCGCGGGAAAAACATTCTACGCCAAGCCAGCCACCATTGCACGTGGTCATGTCAACTATGTTTCAGCCGAGGAGGCTCATGAGGATCCCAACGTCGTCCTTGGTACGCTCCTTGTTAACTGCCACCCGGCATCTGTTCTTTTCGATACTGGAGCATCTCATTCATTCATATCCGAGAACTATGCTTGATTGCATAACACGACATTTGTAGGACCTTAAAGTAGATGTGTCTAGAGGGGGGGGGGGTGATTAGACACTTAATGCTAAAGTTGCAGTTTTTAAGCTTTTTCGGTTTAAGTGGAGTTTAGGCACAATTTCAACAATCACAATACATATCAAGCAAGCATGCAAAGAGTATATAGGCAGCGGAAAGTAAAGCATGCAACTTGCAAGAATGTAAAGGGAAGGGTTTGGAGAATTCAAACGCAATTGGAGACACGAATGTTTTTCCGTGGTTCGGATAGGTGGTGCTATCCTACATCCACGTTGATGGAGACTTCAACCCACGAAGGGTAACGGTTGCGCGAGTCCACGGAGGGCTCCACCCACGAAGGGTCCACGAAGAAGCAACCTACGGTTGCGCGAGTCAACGGAGGACTCCACCCACGAAGGGTCCACGAAGAAGCAACCTTGTCTATCCCACCATGGCCATCGCCCACGAAGGACTTGCCTCACTAGCGGTAGATCTTCACGAAGTAGGCGATCTCCTTGCCCTTACAAACTCCTTGGTTCAACTCCACAATCTTGTCGGAGGCTCCCAAGTGACACCTAGCCAATCTAGGAGACACCACTCTCCAAGAAGTAACAAATGGTGTGTTGATGATGAACTCCTTGCTCTTGTGCTTCAAATGATAGTCTCCCCAACACTCAACTCTCTTCACAGGATTTGGATTTGGTGGAAAGAAGATTTGAGTGGAAAGCAACTTGTGGAAGGCTAGAGATCAAGATTCATGTGGTAGGAATGGAATATCTTGGCCTCAACACATGAGTAGGTGGTTCTCTCTCAGAAAATGTGTATTGGAAGTGTAGGTATGTTCTGATGGCTCTCTCCACGAATGAAGAGTGGGTGGAGGGGTATATATAGCCTCCACACAAAATCTAACCGTTACACACAATTTACCAATCTCGGTGGGACCGAATCAACAAACTCGGTCGGACCGAAATAGTAAACCTAGTGACCGTTAGAGATTTTCGGTGGGACCGACTGGATCAACTCGGTGGGACCGATGTGCTAGGGTTAGGGTAAATCCAAAACTCGGTTTGACCGATTACTCAAACTCGGTGGGACCGATTTGGGTAATAAGTGAAACAGAGAGTTGGCCAAGCAAACTCGGTGGGGCCAATTGCATATCTCGGTGGGACCGAAAATATTGCAGTAGGTAACAGAGAGTTTGCAAGCCCATCTCGGTGAGACCGAGATCCCATCGGTGAGACCGAATTGATTAGGGTTTTGGCAGTGGCTATGTCAACTGAACTCGGTGGCTTCGGATAAAAAGAATCGGTGGGGCCGAGTTGGATATTTGGTGTGGGACATATATTGAAGTGAGAAAGTGGCTGAGGATTTTGGAGCATATCATTAAGCACATGAAGCAAGAGGCTCATTAAGCAACACCTCATCCCTCCTTGATAGTATTGGCTTTTCCTATGGACTCAATGTGATCTTGGATCACTAAAATGTAAAATGAAGAGTCTTGAGCTTTAAGCTTTAGCCAATCCTTTGTCCTTAGCATCTTGGAGAATTTCCCAGAACCTTTAGTCCATGCCACTCCATTGTTGAACTTATCTGAAACATACTGGATAGAAACGTTAGTCCAACAAGAGATATGTTGTCATTAATTACCAAAACCACCTAGGGAGCACTTGTGCTTTCAACATTCCGTGACATGCCCACTTCCATGGTAATTCAAACTCCGGGTTCCAAATGGCAAACTTCTAGAGTAAGCCATGGGAACGAAATTCTTGTCGATAGACTTGTCTTCCTTGCATCCTTAATAGCTCTCAAGTCCTCGGACATAAACATCATCTTGGGTATGGACTGGATGTCAGCTCATTATGCTAAGATTGATTGTGCCACTAGAACCGTTCAACTTACTCACCCATCGGGCAAGAGAGTCAATGTCTTAACTCGAGTGGCCAAGCGCCAGCTTTACTCCCTAAATGCCAACCCCCTTCCAGACCTTGAGGATGTTCCGGTAGTCCGAGACTTTCCAGATGTCTTTCCAGAAGAACTGCCAGGTGTTCCACCTAACAGGGATGTCGAGTTTGTGATAGACCTTGTTCCAGGAACCGTTCCAATTTCTAGAAGACCCTACAAGATGGCACCCTTAGAACTAGCCGAGCTTAAGAACCAACTCGATGAGTCCTTGAAAAAGGGTTTCATCCGTCCTAGTTCCTCTCCTTGGGCTTGCCCCGTCCTCTTAGTTAAGAAGAAGGATGGAACAGATCGAATGGTTGTGGATTACCGACCTGTCAACTTGGTCACCATCAAGAACAAATACCCGCTTCCCAGGATCAACTATCTGTATGATCAGCTCACTGGATCCTTAGTCTTTTCCAAGATGGATTTGAGGTTGGGCTACCATCAAATCAAAAATCAGAAATGGGGACATTCCCAAAATGGCCTTTGTTACTCGTTATGGCCAATACGAGTACACCGTCATGTCCTTCGGTTTAACCAATGCCCCAGCTACCTTCTCTCGGTTAATGAACTCGGTCTTCATGGAGTACTTGGATAAATTCGTCGCAGTATACCTCGATGACATACTCATCTACTCCAAGAGTGAAGAGGAACATGCCGAACATCTAAGGCCGGTATTGATGAAACTTCGAGAGCATCGCCTTTATGCCAAATTCTCCAAGTGTGAATTTTGGTTGCCAGAAGTGACCTATCTAGGCCATGTAATCTCTGGCAAGGGTATTGCTGTCAATCCCGAGCGAGTTCAAGCCGTTCTTGATTGGACTCCACCTGAGACGGTCAAGCAAGTTCGGAGTTTCCTTGGCTTAGCAAGCTATTGCCGCCGCTTCGTCGAAAATTTCTCCAAGGTTGCTAAACCTCTAACTGAACTCCTCAAGAAAGATAAAAAGTTCGAGTGGACTCCACAGTGCGAGTTCAGCTTTCAGGAACTGAAAAGACGCCTGACATCTGCTCCCGTACTGGTACCACCAGACTTCTCCAAGTACTTTATTATCTATTGCGATGCCTCGCAACAAGGACTAGGTTGCATACTCATGCAAGATCGTCAGGTAATTGCCTATGCTTCACGGCAATTACCCAGATGAGGAAAATTATCCCACACATGATCTAGAGCTGGCAGCTGTAGTCCATGCACTTAAAACTTGGCGACATTAACTCCTCGGTAATCATTGCGAGATCTTCACCGATCACCAAAGTTTGAAATATATCTTCACCCAACCAGATTTGAATCTCAGGCAAAGACGTTGGGTTGAGTTGATCTCGGATTACGACTTAGGAATAACTTACACCCCGGGCAAAGCCAATGTCATGGCTGATGCACTAAGTCGTAAATCCTATTGTAACAACCTGATGTTACAACAAAGTCAACCACTTCTCCATGAGGAATTTCGTAAGCTTAATGTTCACATTGTTCCTCGAGGATTCCTATCCACCCTGGTGGCGAAACCTACCCTTATGGATCAAATCATAGCTGCCCAGAAGCGTGATAAGGGCATATCCTGGATTAAGGAAAACATTGCTAGCGGAGTTGCTAAATGTTTTTCCATGGACAAGCGGGGTGCTGTCTTCTTTGAGAACCGTTTGGTGGTTCCCAAGAAACAACATCTACGCCAATTGATCCTTAAGGAAGCTCATGAATCCCCTCTCACCATTCATCCCGGTAGTACTAAAATGTATCAAGACCTACGCCAGAGGTTTTGGTGGACTAGGATGAAAAGAGAAATCGCTCAATACATTGCTAATTGCGACGTTTGTCGTCGTGTTAAAGAAGAGCATCAACGGCCTGCTGGCACCCTTCAACCTTTGGCTATTCCCGAGTGGAAATGGGATAAAATCAGTATGGATTTCATTACTGGGTTTCCCAGGACCAAGAGAGGGAATAATGCCATCTTCATCATGATCGACCGTCTTTCCAAAGAAGCCCATTTCCTACCTGTTCGCGAGAGTATCACCGCTAGCCAGCTAGCCGATTTATACATCTCCCGAATAGTGTCTCTTCATGGTGTCCCATTGGAAATTAACTCAGACCGTGGGAGTCTCTTCACCTCTTGATTTTGGGAAAGTTTACAAAATGCTATGGGAACTCGTCTCTCTTTTAGCACCGCCTTCCATCCTCAATCAAGTGGTCAAGTAGAGCGAGTCAATCAAATTCTGGAAGATATGCTCTGAGCTTCTGTTATCTCGTTCGGAATGAATTGGGAGAAATGCCTCCCATTCGCGGAGTTTGCTTATAACAATAGTTATCAAGCTAGCTTGGGCAAGGCTCCTTTCGAAGTTCTCTATGGACGAAAATGTCGAACGCCTCTTAACTGGTCAGAAACCGGGGAAAGACCACTCTTTGGCCCGGATATGATTCAGGAAGCAGAAGAGCAGGTTCGTGTTATTCGTGAGAAATTGAAAACAGCCCAATCTCGTCAAAAGAGTCAATATGATCGTAAACATAAGCCTATGACTTATGAAGTCGACGAGAAGGCTTACCTTCGGGTTACTCCGTTAAAGGGAACCCATCGTTTCAGTATCAAAGGCAAATTGGCTCCTTGCTACATTGGACCCTTTCGCATTCTTGCCAAACGAGGAGAAGTTGCCTACCAATTGGAACTACCTTCGCATCTTTCCAGAGTTCACGATGTCTTCCACGTTTCTCAACTCAGGCGTTGCTTCGCGGATCCTATCCGTGGAGTGGACCACAAAACGCTTGATCTACAAGATAACCTCTCCTATCGGGAATATCCCGTTCGTATCCTTGATCAAGCCGAGCATACCACTCGACGTCATAATATCAAGTTTCTCAAGGTTCAATGGTCACACCATTCCGAGAAGAAGCCACTTGGGAAAGGGAGGATCGTCTTCGACTCGAGTACCCCACCTTCTTCCTGGAGGATCCTAAATCTCGGGACGAGATTCTTTTGAGTGGGGGTGAGTTGTCACACCCTAGTTAGCTCAAGCATTAGAGTGTGCATCATGTTTTAATTCCTCTTAAATTTGAAATGGGGAAGATAGAACCCCCAACACCCCCTGGAAACAACTAGGGTTTACTAAAATTATTTTCAATGAACCTAAAATGCCCTTCTAAAAAGTTCACCCTCTTTGTCTTGGGTTAGAACCTCTGGCAAAATTGGAGCACAATTTTCGAGGTCAACAGAAGGTCATTGAATTAAATCATAAGTATTTGAGTTTGGGCATTTAAATGCTATAAAATAATTTAAATGCTCAAATAATTCTGGAAATAAATGTTTCCTGTTGGAAATATTCTAAAGAGAGCTCACAATTATTTTCAGGATTTTTGGAAATGTTTTAGTATTTTTAATAAAGCTAAACAGTTGCAGTTAAATAGAAAAAGTAAAACAAATCAAAAAAAGAGAGAGAGGGAAGCCCACCTGGGCCTTACCTGTGCTGGCCCAGCCACCTGGCTCGGCCCAGCGACTGGCTTGCCAGTCGTCGTCCACCTCCCGCCAGGAGGACGCGGAGCGCGTGGCTGGCGGCCGCGGCCACACGCCGGCCACCTCCTGCTTCCGCCGACGCCTGGAGACGTCCAGGGATGCCACGCCGACCCCCACATCCCCCTCTCATCCTCCCTCACTCTCCCCTCGTCTCCCTCACCCTCTCCTGCACCATGGCCGACGCACTTGTCGCCGTCTCACCGCCGTAGTCGCGCCCTCCGTCACGCCCTCGCCTCTCTGACATGTACAAAAGCTCCGCCGCGACGCCCTCGCCCTCCCCACCGAGCCATGCTTCGCCGGAGGCCCTGCATTGCCGCCATCAGGCCGTCTTCAACCTCGGTACCCGCCGGACGCCGTTCATCGATTCGCCTCGCTCTGGTCACCCCCGAGCCCACTGAGCTGCTCATCGACCTCCCTGTGAGCTCCGCCGCCTTTTCCCCTCTTCTTTCCCACGCATTTGCACCCTCTAGGCCATAGTTCCACCATGGCCGAAGCTCGTCTCCGCTCGAGCTTGTCGCCGGCGTCGCTCCGGCGACCATTTGGTCCTCCCGTGCTACGCAACATGCTTGCCGCATCGTGTAGTGCCTCGCTAGCGCCTTAGTTTTCGCGTTTGCACGCCGCAGCCCACACTCCGCACATGGCCGAACTTCGGCCGCCGCCTTGGAGCTTGCCTTCGTCGTCTCCGGCCACCGTAGGCCCGGCCTCCACCACCACTAGATGCGCGACTGCAAGAGCTCTCCAACGAGCCCAAGAACGGCCTCGCCCGTGCCCTGTGGGCGTTTTCCGAGCCGCACCACCATCTCGGGCCTCGCTGGCGTCGAGTCGCCGGCGAGTTTGACCCAGTTTGACCCTGGGTGGGCCCAGGTAGACCCCCCTCAGTCTATGACAGGTGGGGCCGTTCTGCTAATTAATCTAGGATTAGTTTTAACTAATTTTAATTAAATCAGTCACTCACATGTGGGCCCAGGCTCCACTGACAGCTAATTAGTGTTAATCTAATCCTGTTAATTAGCTGAGAGGCTGACAGAAGGGGCCCACCAGTCAGGTTTGACCTGGGCTGGCGCCTTTGACTTGCTGAGGTCAGCATGACGCAATGCTGACGCAGTAATGCATTTTCTGGATTTATTTTTACTCAGGAAATTCCAGAAAATGTTTAAAACTTCTAAAAATCATAGAAATTCAACCGTAACTCCAAATGAAATAATTTATATATGAAAAATTATCAGAAAAATTCAATCTATCCATCTGTAATGGTTTCATGCATGACAAAACAAGTTTACCTTGCTGTTTAAGAAGAATAAGGTAATGCACAAATAAGGTCATGTTTAATGAGCTAGTATTTGAATCTTTGATTCAAATGAGTTCATTCCCTTCTGTTTTAGCTTGCATTAGGCCAAGACACATTCATATTGCCATGTCATAACATGCATCATATTGTTGCATATCGTCATGTGTTGATTGTGTTCCGATGTGTTCTTCATGGTAGGTTCTGCCTCCGAGGATATTCACGAGTATCCAACTGAAGGGCAGTATCCCACTACCACTCCATCAGGCAAGCAACCATTGATCATTTCGATACAACCCATGTTCTCGCTTCTGCTCTTGTTTACTGCATTAAGACATCGCGATTCAAACTGCTGTGTGCTACGGTAATTGAACCCTTATCCTCTGCATGACCTGTCATTGCCACAGTAACTAGATGAAACCCATTAGCATGTGTAGGAGTTGATTGAGCCATGTATGTGATTCCTACCTTGCTATGCCTGCTATGCTTAGAGTTGTGTCCGGTCTGGTTCATCTGGGTGATGGGCTAGAGTGATATGATTATGTCGGTAATATGAGGAATGTGTTGAACATGTTTTGGTAAAGGTATCGATGAGAGGCCATGTAGGAGTACATGGTGGGTTGTTTCATTGAGCCCGTCCATAAGAACTGAGATATGTATGCGTGATTTAAGATTCAGATACTACCACACATTGGGCCCTGAAATATGACCCCGCTCGACTTACTGACCCATCTCGTCCTCTGTCCAGGAGTTGCAACTAGTTTCTGGTGTTTGTAGGTTATGTGTTGGCGGCCGTGCGTAGCGCTGACCCTAGGGGTGGGCTATGATGCGGTAGATACACCGTGGCACGATGTACCGAGTCGCCCGTTTGGTGTCTCAGGAACCCTGTACACATTGTTTGGGGCCGTTGAGGACACCCAGGCCGGATTTCCTTGCGGATGGAACCTGAATAGGTGATAAACCTAGAGTAGAGACTTGTGAGGTTAGTCAGGTCATGGTCTACACCCATGTCGGTTTTTTCTTGAAGTCTGCCGAGCACATGTCGTGTGCAGACGCTAAGTGGTGGAAACATGTGTGACGAAGTACACCCCTGCATGGTATAAAACTATTCGAATAGCCGCGTCTGCGGTAAAGGACTACTTGGTTGCCTATACAATTCATAGACAAGTTAATGAATACTACTAAAAGACTCAAGATAAGTGTGAGTACTGAGGATGGCCCTCTCGTAGGATGACGAGGGAGGATCCCCGGTGGAGTATTGTGTGGTGAGTAGTGGACTCGTGTGCGAAAACTATTTTACCAGTGAAGTTCCGTAGGATAGCTTAGCCAAGAGTCAAAGCTGGCTTGCTGCATTAACCCCACCACCTTCTTGAGAATGAGCATGTATAGTAGGTTCTGATGTAAGACTTGCTGAGTACCTTGTACTCATGTTTGCTTATTTATTGTTTTCAGACGACAACACTGCCCCCTCCGATGGGTTTTATGTAGACCTTGATGTCGACGAGTGACTAGCCACCCAGGTGGTGATCCTGGCCATGGAGGGGCCTATGTAGATAGACAGGCTTCGAGAAGCCTTCTTTCTTTCTAGTGTCTGTACTCAGACTAGTTGCTTCCGCATGTGCTTGTATGAGTGTATGACTTGAGTGTCGGGTCATGTGACCCCTATCTGTATGAACATGTTATGTATGGCTCTCTGGAGCTTTTAAATAAAGTACTTGAGTTGTAGAGTTTTGTTGTGATGCCATGTTGTATGTACTCATATCGGGCATATTGTGTGTATGATTGAAATGCTTGGTATGAGTGGGATCCGACAATCTAGTTGTTTATCCTTGGCAGCCTTTCTTATGGGGAAATGTAGTCTAGTGTTCCTCGAGCCATAGTAGTCCGCTACAGCCCGGTTCACCGGAGTCCTGCTAGCCCAGCACAACTGTTCAGGACACTTGACTGGCCGGCATGTGTTTCACTTCGTTCCTATGTCTGTCCCTTTGGGGAAATGTCACGCGGTGACTTCCGGAGTCCTGCCTAGCCTGCTACAGCCCGGGTTCCCCGGAGTCCTGTTAGCCCAGTGCTACAGCCCGGAATCACTCGCTGATGACTGACATGCTCGATGTGATTCATGTATGCCTGTCTCCATAGGTCTGTGCCGCTTTGGGTTCACGACTAGCCATGTCGGCCCGGGTTCTCTGTCATATGGACGCTAGCGACACTATCATATACGTAAGCCAAAAGGCGCAAACGGTCCCGGGCCATGGTAAGGCGACACCCGTGGGATACCATGCGTGAGGCCGCAAAGTGATATGAGGTGTTACCAGCTAGATCGATGTGGCTTGGAATCGGGGTCCTGACACTCAGTATACTGGGACCGAACACCCCGTGCCCTTGAGCGACCAGCTGAAGCAGTTGATCGATCTTCACAAGGCGGCCGAACAGGCCATGAGGGGCCTAATAGTCCGGATGTGGCATGGTGAGCCCCTGTATGGCAGCTACTTCGGCTTGGTGAGGCAGCTTGTGGAAGCCTGCTCGCGGCTTGAAGTCATCAAGCGGTCCGTCTGCATCGAGGGTGCACACAGGGATTTTGCCCGGGCGAAGGTGCACTGGGCGAAGCTGGACGCCGTGAAGCTGGTGAAGGAGGGGCCGCCGGAGGGCAAGGAGCATCGCTGCCCCAAGAAATATTATGAGGGTCTCCTGGAGGGTTCCCGCCTAGTGGACGATGAGTGTGCCAAGGATGTAATTTTTGAATGATCATGCTCATGTGATCCTGTAATATGAAACGAGTTCATTTGCGCCATGCGACGCTTTCTTAATTTAAAATATTACCTTTTGTGCGGCCGTTTATAGAATCTGAGAGTTGGCCAGTCATCGGCTTCTGCCCTCGTGTAACTAGTACCGGGGTGTTCGGGATAAACCTGAACACTCTTTACCCCAATTTTGGGTCCTCCAAGGGAGGTGTTCAACACAACGAACTAGGCAATCAGACTATAATGCTTTATCACTCTCACTTAGCCATAGAAGTCTATGATTTTAAATGTTGGCGAAGCCCCTGGTATTCGGAGGGCCGAATTTGGGGCGCTAGACACGCCTAAGCCGGACAAGGCTGACTCCTCGCCCATAGCGGAAAAAGTCTTTAAGGACTTGAGACCTCTCGAACAGCGACCAGTCTCTCGCCTTATCATGATAGTCAGTTTTTGGCTTTTTCTACTGAGGTGTTCGTCCGGAAGAACCGGGACACAATCGCAGTAGTTCTCCCACCGCTACCTTAGCCGATATAGCGGAACCTAAGGTACCAAAGCATGGGAGCCGGGCAACCCAACATTTGACCAAAGACATGATTCAGAGCTGATGCATATAATGCTATAAGTTCGGGGTGCCGCACTGTCGAAAGTGTTTGGACTTCTTGCGCCGTATTACGGGGTAAGTGAGAGCCCCTGGCGTACTGACTGCACCCGAGCGTGCAGGTGCAAAATGTCGTAAATGGACATGTAAAAGAGAAAAACTTAAATAATGCAATGACAGATTAATAATATGCATTGTTATTTGAATAATACATCGAAGCGTACTGGTACAAGTAGTGCAATAAGCATAAAGTAGGACAATTCGAAATGTCCTATCCCAAGGCAAGCTACGCATAAATAGTGAAAAGCAGGTATATCAAATATTACTAGAGATCACCTGGTGGTTCCCGTGTTCATCTTAGCTTCTTGCCGCCTTGGTTGTTGGTTCCGGAGTGTGTCCGGCAATTGGACTGTCGGAGAGGGCTTCCGAAGAGTTAGGACCTGAAAGAGAAAAGGAATGTAAAAGGTATACAGCCCCTGGCGTGGTTAAGCCACAATGCGGGGCGTGTCCTGATTGTGCCCCCGCTTATGTCCATGGTATTTGCAATGCGTAGTTATGTACGCGTGACACGAATTTCGTCGTTGTACTGGGACTGGGACGGGGGCCGGATTGCTAGGCGAGCGTTGATCGCGCCAGGCGGTCCTGTTGCAGATTGTTCTGGACTCGCTTGAAGGTGTCCGAGGGCTGTAACACCGAATGAGTGGTCTCCCTGAACAGGCTGCTTTGTGCCTCTGCTGCAAGGGCCGCAGTGTGCTCTTCTGTACGAAGCAAGCATTCTGTGTTTCCATTTACTGTTATGACCCCGTGGGGTCCTGGCATCTTGAGCTTGAGGTATGCGTAATGCGGCACTGCGTTGAATTTTGCAAATGCCATCCGTCCGAGCAGTGCATGATAGCCACTACGAAATGGGACAATGTCGAAGATTAACTCTTCACTTCGGAAGTTATCCGGTGATCCAAAGACCACTTCCAGTGTGATTGAGCATGTGCAATGGGCCTCTACACCTGGGATTACGCCTTTAAAGGTGGTTTTGCTGGGTTTGATCCTTGTGGGATCGATACCCATTTTTCGCACTGTATCCTGATAAAGCAGGTTCAGGCTGCTGCCACCGTCCATAAGGACTTGAGTGAGGTGAAATCCGTCAATGATGGGGTCTAGGACCAGTGCGGTGAATCCGCCATGATGGATGCTAGTGGGGTGGTCCCTGCGATCGAAGGTTATCGGACAAGCGGACCATGGGTTGAACTTCGGGGCGACGGGCTCCATCGCGTAGATGTCCCTTAGTGCACGCTTCCGCTCCCTCTTGGGAATGTGGGTTGCGTATATCATGCTCATTGTCTTTACTTGTGGGGGAAACCCCTTCTGTCCTCCTGGGTTCGGCGGCCGGGGCTCCTCCTCGTCATCGCTGTGCAACCCCTTGTCCTTGTTTTCGGCATTTAACTTGTCGGCCTGCTTGAACACCCAGCATTCTCTATTGGTGTGATTAGCTAGCATGTCAGGGGTGCTGTGGATTTGACACAAGCGATCCAGTATGCGATCCAGACTGGACGGAGCCGGAGTACTTCTTTTAAATGCCTTTTTCCGCTGACCAGATCTAGAGCCTCTGAATCCGGCATTGACTGCGTATCTTCGGTGTTATCGCCGTTATTGCGGCGCTTTGGTCTGTTACGACATTGCCTACCATTAACATCTTTGGTATCTGAGGTGTCCGGATTCCTCGATGTGTTGTTGCTGCGAGCCAGCCAGCTGTCCTCGCCCACGCAAAAGCGGTTCATGAGTGTTGTGAGGGCTGCCATAGAATTGGCTTCTCCTAGCCGAGGTGGCGGGTGAGCCACTCGTCGTTGATGTTATGCTTGAGTGCCGCTAGGGCCTCTGCATCCGGACAGTCTACAATTTGATTTTTCTTTGTTAGGAATTGAGTCCAGAATTGTCTGGCCGATTCCCCTAGCTACTGGGTTATGTGGCTCAAGTCATCAGCATCTAGTGGCCGCACATAAGTGCCCTGGAAGTTGTCAAGAAATGCGTCTTCCAGATCTTCCCAACTGCCAATGGAATCTGCTGGCAAGCTATTCAACCAATGCCGAGCTGGTCCTTTGAGTTTTAGTGGGAGGCACTTGATGGCATGTAGATCATCGCCGCGGGCCATGTGGATGTGAAGGAGGAAATCCTCAATCCATACAGTGGGATCTGTTGTGCCATCGTATGATTCGATATTTACGGGTTTGAAACCCTCCGGGAATTCATGATTCATAACTTCATCAGTGAAGCATAGGGGGTGTGCGGCACCTCTATGCCGGGCTATATCCTGACGTAGTTCGTATGGGTCTTGTCTGCCGCATTCGGCCCGACCGGATTTACTCTTGTTATATCCGATGTGACGATCATCGTCCCGTGTGGGTGCACGTGCCCGTGTCTCGTATATTGACCTCGTGATTTTTGCTTTACTGTCCAATAATTCTCGCAGGTCCTCTGTGTTGCCCCGGGCCTTAGTATTTTTGACCGAGTGGCGACGGGGTGCGGGCTGAACTTTAGGCCGAAACGCCTTACTGACTCGGACGTGTAGTGGCCGGTCAGCCGCATTGTACACTGGTGAATGAGGTTTCAATGCTTCCTCCTCGAGGTGAGGCAGCAACCTGCGTTTTGGGTAACTCTTGGACGAGCGCTCGAGTTCATGCTCTTCGGCCGCAAGGACTTCGGTCCATTTGTCTGCTAGCAAATCTTGATCAGCTTGAAGTTGTTGCTGTTTTTTCTTTAGGCTACTTGTCGTGGCCATAAGCCAGCGCTTGAAGCACTCTTGCTCGACGGGGTCCTCAGGCACGATAAACTCGTCGTCGCCGAGGCTCGCCTCGTCTTCGGAGAGAGGCATGTAATTGTCCTCCTCCGGTTCTCCATCTGCTGCTCGCTCTGGAGGGCTAGCTTGTTCGTCCTCCGGCTCTACATCGTGCTAGAGGGGATTGTTGTTGTATTCGGCACTATCCGGAGTGTTATTATCTCCTGTGCCGGTATCACTGCTCCTGCTGTGGCGGGACTTAGAGCGGCACCGTTGACGTTGGCGCTTGGGTTGCTTCTTGGAGGGGTCATCCTCCGCTTTCTCGTCGCCATTGGCTTCTTTAGGGGTGTCCACCATGTATATATCATATGAGGAGGTGGCGGTCCAGTGCCCCGAGGGCGGTGGATCCTGTTCGTCTCCGGCGTCGTCGTCCATACCGTCGAAGTCTTTGGAGTCAAAGTCGAGCATGTCGGTTAAGTCATCGACAGTGGCTACTAAGTGGGTGGTGGGTGGGCAGCGAATTTCTTCGTCGTCCGCATCCCATTCTAGCTGGACATAGTTCGGCCAAGGTTCTCCAGACAAGGAGAGAGACCTTAATGAATTTAGCACATCCCCGAAGGGTGAGTGCTAGAAGATGTCCGCGGAGGTGAACTCCATGATCGGCGCCCAGTCGGATTCGACGGGCACGGATGCGAGTGGCTTGGAGTCTGTGGCCGGAGAGGAATCCAGTGGCTCGGCAACACAGCTCTCGTAAGGGGTGAAGTCAGTATCCGGCTCCATTGCCACTGAGAGTGTGGCCTCCATGGCGGGGTCCATCCCTCCGCTCTCGGATGGCATGAGTTGCTCCAGATTAAAGGCCGGAATAACTGCGGATGCGATCTCCTGAACACTGTCCGACAACAGAGTTATGTCATGCTCGTCGCGACTGCGCGACGCGTCCGGCATGGGCTCGAATCCGTCGAAGATCAAGTCTCCGCGGATATCGGCCGTGTACTTCAATTTTCCAAATCTGACCTGATGGCTAGGGCCGTAGCTCTCAATCTTCTCCAGACGGCCAAGCGAATTGGCCCGCAGTGCAAAGCCGCCGAATACAAAGATCTGTCCGGGGAGGAAAACCTCACCCTGGACCGCATCGCTGGCGATGATCGAAGGAGCCATCAAACCATACGGTGACGGCATAGTGGAACTCTCAATGAAAGCACCAATGTCGGTGTCAAAACCAGCGGATCTCGGGTAGGGGGTCTCGAACTGTGCGTCTAAGGCGGATGGTAACAGCAGGCAAGGGACACGATGTTTACCCAGGTTCGGGCCCTCTTGATGGAGGTAAAACCCTACGTCCTGCTTGATTGATATTGATGATGTGAGTAGTACAATAGTAGATCTACCACGAGATCAGAGAGGCTAAACCCTAGAAGCTAGCCTATGGTATGATTGTCTGTTGTCCTACAGACTAAAACCCTCCGGTTTATATAGACACCGAAGGGGGCTAGGGTTACACATGCTCGGTTACAAAGGAGGAGATATACATATCCGTATTTCCTAGCTTGCCTTCCACGCCAAGTAGAGTCCCATCTGGACACGGGGCGAAGTATTCAATTTTGTATCTTCATAGTCCAACAGTCCCTCAAAAACTGTTGCGATCCCCTATACTTGTGGGTTATCAAGACTATTTTCTGGTGCCGTTGCCAGGGAGCATAGCTCTATTCTTTGAGTCACTTGGGATTTATATCTGTTGATCACTATGAGGAACTTGAAAGATGAAAGAACCAAGATTTTTCCCTCAACTACGAGGGGAGGTAAGGAACTGCCATCTAGCTCTGCACTTGATTCACCTTCTGTTTTGAGTAAACTTTCAACACCTGCAACTGCTATTGATTCTGATATGTCGCATGTTATTGATGATGCCACTTCTGCTATACATAATGCTTATGATGAAACTACTTCTATGCTTGATAATACTGTGCCATTAGGTGAATTTCTTGATGAACAACTTGCTAGGGTTAGAGAGAATGAAATTATTGAAAATGATAATATTGATGAAAGTGATGATGAAGACTCTCCCCCTAGATATGAATTGCCTGATGTACCTGAGGGTTATGTTATGGATGAAGAAACTGCTAGAGATCTTTTAGCTTGCAAAGATAGATATGATCTTAAGAAACTGTTAGCTGAGCTAAAGGAAAAATCCTTGAATGCTAGAATGAAATATGACCCTGCTTTTGCTACTTCACCTATCTTTATTTCTGATAAGGATTATGATTTCTCTGTCGATCTTGAGTTAATTACTTTGGTTGAATCTGATCCCTTTTATGGCTATGAATCTGAAACTGTTGTGGCACATCTTACTAAATTGAATGATATAGCCACCCTATTCACCAATGAGGAAAAAATTCGTTACTACTACATCCTTAAGTTTTTCCATTCTCATTAAAGGGTGATGCTAAAACATGGTTTAATTCTCTTGATCCTGGTTGTGTGCGTAGTACCCTGGATATGATTTATTACTTCTCTGCTAAATATTTCCCTGCTCATAAGAAACAAGCTTCCTTAAGGGAAATATATAATTTTGTGCAAATTGAAGAAGAGAGTCTCCCACAAGCTTGGGGGAGGCTTCTCCGATTACTTAATGTTTTTCCTGATCATCGTCTCAAGAAAAATGAAATACTTGATATCTTTTATAATGGACTAACCGATGCTTCCAGAGACCACCTGCATAGTTGTGCTGGTTGTGTTTTCACGGAAAGAACTGTTGATCAAGCTGAATTGGTATTGAATAATATGTTGAGTAATGATAATGATTGGACACTTCCTGAACCAACTCCTAAGCCAACTCCGAAGAAAAGGGGTATTCTATTTCTCAGTCCTGAAGATATGCAAGAGGCAAAGAAATCTATGAAAGAAAAGGGTATTAAAGCTGAAGATGTTAAGAATTTACCACCTATTGAAGAAATACATGGTCTTGATAACCCGACACAAGTACTAAAGGTAAATTCTCTCTATAGATTCGATGAAGGTGATATTCCTCGTAATAAGTCTGCTAGGCAATGCTTGGATGAGTTTGATAATTTTATTGTTAAACAAGAAAACTTCAATGCTTATGTTGGTAGACAATTGAAAGGTAGTGCTTATATGATTGAACACTTGAGTGATTATTTGTCTAGAGTTAATGTTGAACCTAAACTTATTAGTAAACATGCTTCTATGGTTACCACTCAAGTAGAACAAGTGCTTAAAGCACAAGATGATTTGCTCAATGAATGAAGTAATAAGAAAAATGATAATGCTGTTAGAGTTGTGACTAGAGGGGGTAAAATGACCTAGGAACCTCTGTATCTTGAGGGTCACCCTAAGAGAGTTGAGCAAGATTCTCAGAGAACTAATGTTGATGCACCTAGTCCTTCTAAGAATAAGAAAGAGAAAAATGATAGGATTTTGCATGCTTATAGTGAACCTGTTGTTGACACACCTGAGAATCCCAATGATATTTCTATTTCTGATGCTGAAGCACAATCTGGTAATGAACATGAACCTAGTGATAATATTAATGATGATGTTCATGTTGATGCTCAACCTAGCAATAACAATGATGTAGAGATTGAACTTGTTGTTGATCTTGGTAACTCACAATCAAAGAATCAACATTATCATAAGAGAGACTTCGTTGCTAGGAAACACGGTAAAGAAAGAGAACCGTGGGTTCAGAAACCCATGCCTTTTCCTCCTAAAGCATCCAAGAAAAAGGATGATGAGAATTTTGAGCGCTTTGCTAAAATGATTAGACCTATCTTTTTGTGTATGAGTTTGACTGATATGCTTAAAATGAATCCTTATGCTAAGTATATGAAAGATATTGTTACAAATAAAAGAAAGATGTCAGAAGCTGAAATTTCCACCATGCTCATCAATTATACTTTTAAAGGTGGAATACATAAGAAACTAGGAGATCCCGGAGTACCATCTATACCATGCTCCATTAAAAGAAACTATGTTAAAACTGCTTTATGTGATCTTGAGCCGGTGTTAGTGTTATGCCACTCTCTTTATATCATAGACTTGATTTGCGTAAGTTGACACCTACTGAAATATCTTTGCAAATGGCCGATAAATCAACCGCTATACCTGTCGGTATTTGTGAGGATGTGCCTGTTGTGGTTGCAAACGTTACTATTTGAACAAACTTTGTTATTCTTGATATTCCCGAGGACGATAGTATGTCGATTATCCTTGGTAGACCCTTTTTGAATATTGCAGGAGCTGTTATTGATTGCAACAAAGGCAATGTCACTTTTCATGTTAATGGTAATGAGCATACGGTACATTTTCCGAGGAAACAACCTCAAGTCCACGGTATTAATTCTATTGGAAAAATTTCTACAGTAACTATTGGAGGTTTTGAATTCCCTCTTCCTACTGTCAAGAAGAAATATGATATTCTTATTGTTGGGGACATGCATATCCCCGTTGAGGTAAGTTAGTGTTATTCGAAAATTCTCCAGTTTCATGTTATTCAGAAAGAGTTTGTTCACAAGACTTGATCAACCTTGTTAGTGGATTCCTTTTGATGAGCATGGGATGGATGAAGTTAGAAAGCACAACTCTCTGTACCCTCCTTTTACTTTCTATTTTTTGTATTAAATAAAGCAAAAATAGTATTTTCTATCTATTTTCTGAATTATCCTTGCAATAAAAAATACCCCGAAAATAAAAGTTCTCCAAATGTCCTGAAAATGATATCTGAATTTTTGTAGAATATTTTAGAATTGTTGGCACTGAGAACACACTAGGGGACCCACTGTCGGTGTCAAAACCGGCGGATCTCGGGTAGGGGGTCCCGAACTGTGCGTCTAGGCGGATGGTAACAGGAGACAAGGGACACAATGTTTTTACCCAGGTTCGGGCCCTCTCGATGGAGGTAAAACCCTACTCATGCTTGATTAATATTGATGATATGGGTAGTACTAGAGTAGATCTACCACGAGATCAAAGAGGCTAAACCCTAGAAGCTAGCCTATGGTATGATTGTTGTTCGTCCTATGGACTAAAACCCTCCGGTTAATATAGACACCGGAGAGGGCTAGGGTTACACAGAGTCGGTTACAATGGGAGGAGATCTACATATCCGTATTGCCAAGCTTGCCTTCCACGCCAAGGAAAGTCCCATCCGGACACGGGACGAAGTCTTCAATCTTGTATCTTGATAGTCCGAGAGTCCGGCCAAAGGTTATAGTCCGACTATCCGGACACCCCCTAATCGAGGACTCCCTCAGTAGCCCCTGAACCAGGCTTCAATGACGATGAGTCCGGCGCGCAGATTGTCTTCGGCATTGCAAGGCTGGTTCCTCCTCCGAATACTTCATAGAATATTTTGAACACAAGGATAGTGTCCGGCTCTGCAAAATAAGTTCGACATACTATCGTAGAGAGAATAATATTTACACAAATCTAATCTGCTGACGTATTCTGTAGCGTGTCATCACGCCACAGCCAAGCCTTTATTTGAACCATTTTTACTGTCCCACCTCAGCGCGTTTTGCGAGGCGGTTTCCTTGGCACGTCTTGTCGAAGCAGAGATCGTGTCCCCTTATCCCGGGATTCTCATCAATACGGGCGTGGGTAACCCAACCGCGCCATTGATTATGGTGCTTGGGAGATAAGCGAGTTTTACTAGGCTGGTGGGGACGCATAGTTTCGTCCGCCCATATAAGGGGATAAGGATCCGCCTTTCCATCCACGCCTTCTTCCTCCTTTGCTCATCCATTTTCGCGCACTCAAGCTCCAGTGCCCAAGTCCGCATTCCCCACCTCAACCTTCTCCAGCCATGTCTGGAGCGGGAGGCAAGTGGATGGTCTCCTTCGTTACGGAGGGACACATCAAGAAGCTGAGGAAAGCCGGGTACTTGTCTGACGACATCGCGCACCGGCTCCCAGACGAGGGGCAGCTCATCCCCACCCCCAGGCCCCATGAGAGGGTGGTGTTCCTCACCCATTTCCTCTGCGGACTAGGCTTCCCTCTCCACCCATTTGTCCGGGGACTCATGTTCTACTATGGCCTAGACTTCCATGATCTGGCCCCGAACTTCATCCTCAACATCTCGGCGTTCATCGTCGTGTGTGAGGCCTTCCTCTGCATCCAGCCCCACTTCGGCCTATGGCTGAAGACCTTCAATGTCAAGCCGAAGGTAGTGTGCGGCCGCCAGGCGGAGTGCGGAGGCGCCATGGTGGGCAAGATGCCCAACGTCCTATGGCTCGAGGGCTCCTTCGTGGAGACCATAAAGGGGTGGCAATCGGGGTGGTTCTACATCACCGAGCCGCGCGACCCTGAATGGGTTGCAGCCCCCGAGTTCTGATCCGGAATCCCTACGCGGCTCACCTCCTGGAAAGAGAAGGGCCTGCCGTGGGGTAAAAAAGGAGAGCTGACCGGACTCCAAACATGCGTCCAAAACCTGGTGAGCAAGAAGCTCAGACTTGTTAACATAGTCCAGGTCATGCTCATCCGCCGGATCCTCCCGTGCCAACAACGGGATTTCAGCTTGTGGGAGTTCAACCCAGCCCAGCACTGAACTCTGAGTAGGCTCTTCGACACAACATACGAAGATGCCTGGAAGGTGCTATTCAAGGGCGCCGAGGCTCCCACATCCGCTACCGAGGATCGCGGATTCAGCATGCAGCGTCAAGCCAATGCAGTAAGCTATTTTTACCTCTTACAGGATATTTGTCTTTCATAGTTTGACTCTATGCGGGATCTAAGCCCCCATGCCTTTGACATGACTGGCAGAGGACGGCCGAACAGATCAACTGTCCGGCTCCTTTGCCCGAAGACCCAGCGGACGCCCGCTTGGCGGAGTTACTGGTTCCGGCACCTTACGTGGTGTGGGAGAAGAAGGCCAAGAAGAAGGCCATGGGAACCCGGAAGAGTTCCCGGCGCCCGGTGGAGTCGGACTCATCGTCCAATGACTCCGAGGCGCACTCCTCCCACGAAGACGAGGAGGAGGAAAGAGAGGTCTCTTCCCCAGCAGGGGGAGAAAAGAAAAGGAAGGTCGCCCCAACTGGGGAGGCCGGAGGGCCCAAGAAAGGGAGGACCCTCCCTACGGACTACTCCACCAACGCGGACGATGACGAAGAGGAGTGGCCGCTCAGGGCCAAGCCCTGGCAAAATCGTAAGTATTCGGATACCCGAGTGACTCATGGCATTCCTTTATTGCGCAGCTTCTCTTGACGCCGAATATAACTATGTAGTCCGCCCAAAGCCCGGCTCGACGTGTCGTCGAGCGGCTCCCTAGATTCGTCGGATGTGAATAGTTTTTCACTTCCGACCGCTACCTCCCCCCGACCTACGGACGACGCCGAGGTGTTGTCCCAAAAGGTTCCAAGCCAGGAGGAGGTGGTCCTGGAGGCACCGCAAGGCGACCTCCCGGACTCCAGGCGCAAAGGGAAAAAAACCCCAAGGGCTCCAAGTCCAGCCCTGGGCCGGACACCGCACTGGAACCTTCAATGGTTCCGAAGTCCGGCAGGCGGGCCCCTAGTAAGAAGGGCAAGCCTACGATGCCGGTGACCTCCGTCCAACCGGAGGCACCGGATAATTTGCTGGAGGCGCTTAACGGCGCCTCCATCGACGAGGAGCACCACACTATTATGAGTGCGGTGATCCAGAAGGTTCAGTCCGCCAAAAGCGGGCTGACTGAAGCCTGTGCCAGCCTGCTAACAGGCTTTGAGGTATGTGAAAAATATGTGAAAATATTACTGCATAGGCAGTAGCCCCTGATGCTCTGTTTGGCGTTCGGAAAGAAAAGCCGAATAGAGGATCTAACAACATTCGTAGGAGTCTAACATAATTAAGTCAATATGCGTTTGCAGGCTTCATTGCTGGCCTCTGCCGCACTGACTGCGGAGGTGGATGCGCTGAAGCAGAGCCTCGAGTGGTCCGAGCAAGAGCTCGGCCTTGCTAAAAAGGAGCTCGAGGAAAAAGAAGGTAAGTAATACCTTGTGGAGTATATTTAAAAAGATGCAGTTGCAAAAAATGACAGGATCGCTATTGGTGTCCTAGGGGCCACGACTGAGGTGGCGACCCTTAAGCAAGCGCTTTCCGAGGCCGAAAAGAAGGCGGCCACGGAGCGCACCGAGCGAGAGAAACATGAGGCGCGGGTTGGCGAGGTGCAACAAGAGCTCCAGGCTCTCATGAAAAAATATGAGAGTTTGGAGTTTGACTCAAAGACGCGAGAGTCTGAGCTCGCGGCGGCCCTTGAAAGCGCCAAGTCTGCCAAGGCCGAAGCCCAGAAAGCCCTCCAGGAAGTTGAGGCGATGAAGAAGATAGCGGCGGGTAAGGCATTCTTTATGCAAAGCAAGCACGTGAAAGTGAATTACTTGTTACTTACCCGAATCCGGAGCTCTCCAGGAGCATTCATAGATTTTCCTCGTAACGTGTCAGATGCCGCCGCCTTCTATCGGGCCAAGGAGGGCAGCTCGACGGAGAAGGTGTTCTGTTCTCAGTATGCAGAGGCCGGACACTCGGTGCCCTTGAGCGACCAGCTGAAGCAACTGGTCGAGCTCCATAAGGTGGCCTAACAGGCCATGAAGGGCCTTATAGTTTGCCTGTGGCCTGGAGAGGCCCTGCCTGGGAGCTACTTCGGGCTGGTGAGGCGGCTGGTGGATGCCTGTCCATGGCTTGAAGTCGTCAAGCGCTCCGTCTGCATCGAAGGTGCCCGTAGGGCGCTTGCCCGTGCTAAAGTGCATTGGGGCAAGATGGATGCGGAGAAGCTTGTGAAGGACGGGCCACCGCAGGGCAAGGAGCATTGCCACCCCGAGATGTATTGGGCATCCTGAAGGGCGCCCGCCTTGTGGCGGACGAATGTTCCAAAGATGTAATATTTGAATGAACTTGTTCGTTTTATCCTGTGCGCTGAAAACTTGTTCATATGCACTATGCAACGCTTGTTTTAATTTAAAATATTACCTTCTATGCGGCCGTTTATCGAGTCTGAGAGATGGCGAGTCGTCGGCTTCTGCCCCCATGCCACGAGTGCTGGGGTGTTCGGGATAAACCTGAGCACTCTTTTTCCCATTCTTGGGTCCTTCGAGGGAGGTACTCAGCACAACGAACAAAGGCAATCGGACTATAATGCGTTATCACTCTCACTTAGCCAGAGAAATTTATAATTTTAAATTTCGGCGAAGCCCCTAGTGTTCGGAAGACCGAGTTCGGGGCGCTATACACGCCTAGGCCGGACAAAGCCGACTCCTCGCTCTAAGCGGCATAAGTCTTTAGGGACTCGAAACCTCCCGAACAGCGACCAACTCTCGCCCTATCATGACAGCCAGTTTTATCTTTCTCTACTGAGGTACTTAGCCCAGCTCAACCGGGGGACAATCGCAGTAGTTCTCCCAGCGCTACCTTAGCCGATATAGCGGAACCTAAGGTACCAAAACATGGGAGCCGGGCAAACCCAACTATTGACCAAAGACATGATTTGGAGCTGATGCATATAGTGCTATAAGTTCGGAGGGCCGCACTTTGTGAAAGTGTTTGGACTTCTCACGCCGTATTATGGGGTGCTTGAGCCCCTAGCATATGGACGTACCAAAGTGTACGGGTGCTAAATGTCATAACTGAACATATGTATTGAAAAAGAAATGAATGGAGAATGCAATAATAAGCTGAAGCTAAGCATTGTTTATTTTAAAAGGCTGCTGTGAAAGCAGAATGATACAAATAGTGCGATAAGCAAGAGATGGGACTATTTGACATGTCCCCGTCCAGGGGCGAGCTGCGAGACGGTATGTAAGACAGGTATTTTGCTCGTTATAGAGACCACCTGGGAATTCGACGTAGCTTTCTGCCTCCTTGCTTGTTGCATCGTGTGTTCGGCGGTTGTACTGCCGGACAGGCCTTCCGAAGAGCGGAGTCCTGAAAGTAGGAAATAATGACAAAATTGGGAGCCCCAAGTGCGGTTGAGCCGCATTTTTGGGCGTGCCGTGGTCGTGCCCCTCCCCCTGTGCCCATGGTATTTTCAGAGCGTCGTTATGTACGCGTAGTACTGATTTCGCAGTTTCGCGAGGGCTGGGGTTGGGGCCATATTGCTACGCTTGCTTGGAACGTGCGAGGCGGTCTTGTTGTAGGTTACTCCGGGCGCGCTTCATGGTGTTCGGACGTTTAATAGCCGGACTGGAGAATTGCCTTGAGAGGCTGCTTTGTACTTCCGCTGCGAGGGTCGCCGTGTGATCCTCCGTTCGAAGAGAGCGTTCGGTGTTTCCATTGACCGTAATGACTCCTCGAGGGCCTGGCATCTTGAGCTTTAGATATGTGTAGTGCGGCACCGCATTGAACTTTGCAAATGCGGTTCGTCCAAGCAGTGCGTGATAGCCACTACAGAATGGGACTATGTCGAAGATTAACTCCTCACTTCGGAAATTATCCGGGGATCTGAAGACCACTTCAAGTGTAACTGAGCCTGTACAGTTGGCCTCTACACCTGGTATGACACCTTTAAAGGTTGTTTTTGTGGGTTTAATCCTTGAAGGATCTATGCCCATTTTTCGCATGTATCCTGATAAAGCAGGTTCAGGCTGCTGCTGCCGTCCATAAGGACTCTAGTGAGGTGAAATCCGTCAATGATTGGGTCTAGAACCAATGCGGTAAATCCGCCATGGCGGATGCTAGTGGGGTGGTCCCTTCGATGAAAAGTGATCGGGCAGGAGGACCATGGGTTGAACTTTGGGGCGACTGGCTCCAACGCGTATACATCCCTGAGTGCACGCTTCCGCTCCCTTTTGGGGATGTGGGTTGTGTATATCATGTTCACCGTTCGCACTTGTGGGGGAAGCCCGTCTGTCCACTATTGTTCGGCGGCCGGGGCTCTTCATCCTCATCCCTGTGTAGCCCCTTGTCTCTGTTTTCGGCATTTAACTTGCCGGCCTGCTTGAACACCCAACAATCCCTATTGGTGTGATTGGATGGTTTTTCGGGGTGCCATGTATCTGGCACGAGCAATCGAGTATACGGTCCAAACTGGACGGGCCCGGAGTGTTCCTATTAAATGGCTTTTTCCACTGACCGGGCTTAGAGCCTCTGAATCCGGCATTAACTGCCGTATCTTCAGCGTTGTCACTGTTAATGCGGCGCTTGTGCTTGTTGCGACGCGACCTGACATTGCTGTCCTTGGTATCCGAATTACCAGGGTTCTTGGTCATGTTATTGCTATGAGCCAGCCAGCTATCTTCTCCCACGCAAAAGCGGGTCATGAGTGTCGTGACGGCTACCATAGATTTCGGCTTTTCCTGTCCAAGGTGCCGGGCAAGCCACTCGTCATGGATGTTATGCTTGAAGGCTGCTAGGGCCTGTGCGTCCGGACAGTCAACGATTTGATTTTTCTTGGTTAGGAACCGTGTCCAGAATTGTTTGGCAGATTCTTCTGGCTGCTGAATTATGTGGCTCAGGTCATCGGCGTCTAGTGGTCGCACATAAGTGCCCTGGAAATTGTCGAGGAATGCGGCTTCCAGGTCCTCCCAACAACCAATTATTTCTGCTGGCAGGCTGTTAAGCCAATGCCGAGCTGGTCCTTTAAGCTTGAGTGGGAGGTATTTGATGGCGTGTAGATCATCGCCACGGGCCATGTGGATATGAAGGAGATAGTCCTCGATCCATACCGCATGATCTGTTGTGCCATCGTATGATTCAATGTTTACGGGTTTTGAAACCCTCTGGGATTTGATGATCCATTACTTCATCTGTGAAGCATAGTGGGTGTGCGGCGCCTCTGTACTGGGCTATATCACGACGTAGCTCAAATGAGCTTTGTGTGCTATGTTCGGCCCGACCATATTTGCTGTATCCGGCGTGACGGTTATCGTCTCGTGTCGTGGGGCACCCGCGCGATCCGTAGATCGATCTTGTTTGCCTTGCCCTGTCTTCCAACATATCCCGTAGATCTAGCGCATTTCCCCGTGCCTTGGTATTTTTTGAGTGACGCCGGGGTGCGGCTTGAGTGGAGGGCCGGGAGGACTCTCTGTCGCGGCCGTGAGGTGGCCGGTCAGCCGCATCACGCGCTGGTGATGTAGGCTTAAGTGCTTCCTCCAACGGGGTAGCAACCTGCGCTTTGGGTAGCTCTTGGAGGGGCGTTCGAGTTCGTATTCCTTGGCCGCAAGGACTTCCGTCCATTTGTCGGCTAGCAAGTCTTGATCAGCTCTAAGCTGTTGCTGTTTTTTCTTAAGGCTACTTGCCGTGGCCATAAGCCTACGCTTAAAGTGCTCTTGTTCAACGGGATCCTCAGGCACGCCAAATTCGCCGTCGACGAGGCTTGCCTCGTCTTCGGAGGGAGGCATGTAATTACCATCCTCTTCTTCTCTGTCTGCCGCTCTCTCAGGGGGGCTGGCTTCTCCATCCTCCTGCGCTGAATCTTGCTGGAGGGAATTGTCTTCGACACTGTCCAGGGTGTTATTATCTCCCGTGCCGGCATCACCGTTTTTGCTTTGGCGGGATTTAGAGTGGCGCCGCTGACGCCGGCGCTTGGGTTGCTTCTTAGAGGGGTCATCCCCCGTTGTTCCGTCGTCATTGCCTTCTTTGGGTGTATCCACCATATATATGTCATATGAGAAGGTGGCTTTCCAGTGCCCTATAGGCGCTGGTTCATGTTCATCTCCTACATCATCGTTCGTACCGTCGATGTCTTCAGAGTCGAAGTGGAGCATGTCAGTTAAATCATCGACAGTGGCTACGAAGTGGGTGGTGGGTGGGCGTCAAATTTCTTAATCGTCTGCATCCCAATCCTGTTGGCCATAGTCCGGTCAGGGCTCTCCTGACAAAGAGAGAGACCTTAGTGAATTCAGAATGTCGCCGAAGGGCGAGTGCTGAAAGATATCCGCGGCGGTGAATTCCATGATCGGCGCCCAATCGGATTCGATTGGCAGGGGCGCGGAAGGTCCGGAGTCCGAAAAATAGTCCGACACCTTGGAGTCACGGGCTTCGCAGAGGATGAGGATGGTGTTTGGCTCGATCGCCATTGAGACTACAGCCCCCGAGGCGGTGTCTAGCCACCCGTCCTCGATCGACGCAGTTGGTTCCGAGCTAAGGGTCGGAGCTGATGCGGGCGCGACCTCTAGGGTACTGTTCGGCGGCAGAGCTAGGTCATACCCATCGTGACAGTGCGGCGCGCCCGGTTGTGGCTCGAATCCGTCGAAGATCAAGTCTCCGCGGATGTCGGCCATGTAGTTCAAACTTCCAAATCTGACCTGATGGCCACAGGCATAGCTTTCAATCTTCTCCAGATGGCCAAGCGAATTAGCCCGCAGTGCAAAGCCGCCGAACACGAAGATCTGTCCGGGGAGAAAGGTCTCACCCTGGACCGCATTGTTGTTCATGATCGAAGGAGCCATCGGGCCTAAAGGTGACAACACAGAGGAACTCTAAATTAAAGCACCAATGTCGGTGTCAAAACCGGCGGATCTCGGGTAGGGGGTCCCGAATTGTGCGTCTAGGCGGATGGTAAAAGGAGACAAGGGACACAATGTTTTTACCCAGGTTCGGGCCCTCTCGATGGAGGTAAAACCCTACTCCTGCTTGATTAATATTGATGATATGGGTAGTACTAGAGTAGATCTACCACGAGATCAAAGAGGCTAAACCCTAGAAGTTAGCCTATGGTATGATTGTTATTCGTCTCGTGGACTAAAACCCTCCGGTTTATATAGACACCAGAGAGGGCTAGGGTTGCACAGAGTCGGTTACAATGGGAGGAGATCTACATATCCGTATTGCCAAGCTTGCCTTCCACACAAAGGAAAGTCCCATCCGGACACGGGACGAAGTCTTCAATCTTGTATCTTCATAGTCCGAGAGTCCGGCCAAAGGTTATAGTCCGGCTATCCGGACACCCCTAATCCAGGACTCCCTCACCCACCACCTTGCCATGAGGGTCCAAGGTGTGCCCACCCCCTGGGGCGCGCCCCCTGCCTCATGGACCCCACGTGGACCCCCTCCACTTATTCCAGCACCCAGACACTGCGTCTTCCTCCAGAAAAAATCATCCCACAGCTCAAACCCATGTTCTAGCTCATCTTGCTGCCGTTTTCGATCTCCTTGCTCAAAGCTCCATTCACAAAACTACTTTGGGGGATTGTTCTTCGGTATGTGACTACTCCAATGGTCTAATTAGTTTTTGTTCTAGTGCTTTATTTATTGCAAATTTTTGCTGCTTAGGTGACCCTGTTCTTGAGCTTGCATGTCAAATTTATGTGGTCAAAAGTAGTTTTAATGCATGATATGGCCTCTAAGGACTTGTAGGAGTAGTTGCTATCAATCTTGTTGAGTTTGGTTCACTTTTATTTTGAGTCACTAAAAATTTCAGAAATTTTTCAGAGGGAGAAAATGTTTAAAATATTATTGAGAGGCTCCTCGAGCCGAAGCTCGAAGGATAAGCAGAATGAGGCGAATAAAAAGCCCAAATACAATCTTCCTCGCACTGCGGAGGTTCAGCCATGCGAATGGCTGTGTGATGAGTTCTTGAGAGCAGCCGAGATTTACGAGGACTTTTATTATTTGGCTGAGAATGCAGTCCTCATCGACTTCCTCCGCGACCGGTGCGAACAGTATCTTCTACTCGCTAATATTTTCGTGCAAAATTTTTATTTCCATGCTAAGAAATCACCACCTTCAGTGAAGTTTCACTATGATGAGGTTAAGGAGATGTCACTTCATGATTTTTTTCGGGTATGCAAGATACCCTTTGAGGGCAGCATCGAGGAACCACATCATAGTGATGTGGATGGGTTTATTGATAGAATTGTTGTAGGACAAACTAGGAAAATTTTCAGATGCAAGAATTACCAGTATACATTTTCCTGTTCTTCATTACTTTGCGATATTTGCTAGTAGATGCTTAATTGGTCGCGGGAACAATGGAAATCTTAGTGCCCCTGATATTGTCATTCTGCGCCATGCTTTGTTTCATGATACTACTTTCAGCTTAGGCGCTATTGTTGCTAAACGATTAAACCTGAACCGAACAAAGGGTCCCATCTTTGGAGGCATCTTTGCTTCACGCCTTGCTGAACACTTTGGGATACCTATTAGGCATTATGAGGAAGAGGAAAAGTTGCTTCCCCTATTTTTCTAGATTATAAGAGTATGGTAGCACATGATTTTATTGTTAAAGATAAGAAGAAGATGCTTAAGTATAAATTGATATTTGATAAAACTTACTGTGAGATTGTTACCTTGCCTGCACCCTCTCTATTTAACATACTTTCAGGCACATACCTCATCTTACCCGAAGCCATTTATGCGTACTAGAGGCTGACACAAGTTCTAGAGCCTAAGCCGGAGCCACCACTTGATCCTTATCGTCAGTCTGTTTATCAATGGGATCCGGAGATGGACTGATTGAGATGAGAGAAGCTGGTATGAACTCTACCTATCTTGTTTTTTGTAAATATGATTAGTTCATCGTTCCTGATTCAGCCTATTATGAATGAAACATGTTTGCAATGACAATTAGAGATTATAGTTGCTCATGCCATGCTTAACTAGCTAGGAGTTTATAATGGTTTACCTTGCGTGCCAACATGCTATTAAAATGGTTGTGATGTGGTATGATAGGGTGGTATCCTCCTTTGAACGATTCGAGTGGCTTGACTTGGCACATGTTCACGCATTTAGTTGAAAAAAAATCAACATAGCCTCCACGATATTTATGTTCATGGTGAATTATATCCTACTCATGCTTGCACTCAGTGTTGACTAATTTTAATGCATGTCCATGACTGTTGTCACTCTCTATTTGCTCGCTTCACAGTCTCTTTCTAGCCTTCACTTGTACTAAGCGGGAATATTGCTTGTGCATCCACTTCCCTAAACCCCAAAGTTATTCCATATGTGTCCACCATACCTTCCTATATGCGGTATCTACCTACTGTTCCAAGTAAATTTGTATGTGCCAAACTCTAAACCTTCAAATGAAATTCTGTTTTGTATGCTCGAATAGCTCATGTATCAACTAGGGATGTCTATATCTTCCATGCTAGGTGGGTTATTCTCAAGGTGAGTGGACTCCGCTCATCATTCACGAGAAAATGGCTAATAACCGGGATGCCCAGTCGCATGCTTAAATTAAAATAATTACAAACAAAACTCTCCCAGGATTGTTGTTAGTTGGAGGCACCCGTTGTTTCGGACAAGCCATGGATTGATGTTTGTTGGTGGTGGGGGAGTATAAACTTTACCATTCTGTTTGGGAACCACCTATAATGTGTTTAGCATGGAAGATATCAAGATCTCTTGGTTGTTATGTTGACAATGAAAGTATGCCACTCAAAATATTATTTATCTCTGTTTCAAAACTCGATCTCTGGCACCTCTACAAATCTCTGCTTCCCCCTACAAAGGGCCTATCTATATACTTTTACGTTGAGTCATCATCCTCTTATTAAAAAGCGCCTGTTGGAGAGCACCGCTGTCATGTGCATGCATTGCTTTTAATTTACATTGAGTATGACCGTGACTGGTCTCTTTTACCATGAATTACAATGTCTAGTGAGTCCTTGATCTTTAGGGGTGCTCTGTATTTATGTTTTGTGGTCTCAGAAAGGGCTAGCGAGATACCATCTTGTTATATCATATTATGATTGTTTTGAGAAAGTGTTGTCACCCGAGATTTGTTATTATTGCTCGCTAGTTGATTATGCCATTGATATGAGTAAACATGAGACGTAAATATTATTGTGAATATGGTTGGTTCATAATCTTTGCTGAAAACTTGAATGCTGGCTTTACATATTTACAACAACAAGATCAAATAGAGTTTGTAAAAGTTTTTCTTTATCACTTTCAGTTTGTCAACTAAATTGCTTGAGGACAAGCAAAGATTTAAGCTTGGGGAGTTGATATGTCTCCATCGCATCTACTTTTCCAAACACTTTTGACCTTGTTTTGGACTCTAACTTGCATGATTTGAATGGAACTAACCCAGACTGACGATGTTTTCAGCAGAATTGCCATGGTGTTATTTTTGTGTAGAAATAAAAGTTCTCGGAATGACCTGGAAATTTACGGAGACACGTTTTTTGGAATTTATAAAAAATACTGGCGGAAGAATCAACACCAGGGGGCCCACACCCTATCCACGAGGGTGCAGGGAGCCCCCTGCTACCTCTTGAGCACTGCGTTGGTTTTCCCTTGGAGAAGAAATGGTGATGCAGCAAAGTAGCGTAAGTATTTCCCTCAGTTTTTGAGTACCAAGGTATCAATCCAGTAGGAGGCCATACGCAAGTCCCTCGTACCTACACAAACAAATAAGAACCTCGCAACCAACGCGATAAAGGGGTTGTCAAGCCCTTCACGGTCACTTACGAGAGTGAGATCTGATAGAGATAATAATAATAAGATAAATATTTTTGGTATTTTTATGATATAGATTGAAAGTAAAGATTGCAAAATAAAATAGATTGGGAACTTATATGATGGAAAATAGACCCGGGGGCCATAGGTTTCACTAGTGGCTTCTCTCAAGATAGCATAGGTATTACGGTGGGTGAACAAATTACTGTCGAGCAATTGATAGAAAAGCGAATAATTATGAGAATATCTAGGCATGATCATGTATATAGGCATCACGTCCGTGACAAGTAGACCGACTCCTACCTGCATCTACTACTATTACTCCACACATCGACCGCTATCCAGCATGCATCTAGAGTATTAAGTTCATAAGAACAGAGTAACACATTAGGTAAGATGACATGATGTAGAGGGATAAACTCAAGCAATATGATATAAACCCCATCTTTTTATCCTCGATGGCAAAAATACAATACGCGTCGTTTCCCTTTCTGTCATTGAACCCAAAGCTAAGCACTTCTCCCATTGCAAGAAAAATCAATCTAGTAGGCCAAACCAAACTGATAATTCGAAGAGACTTGCAAAGATAACCAATCATGCATAAAAGATTTTAGAGAAGAATCAAATATTGTTCATAGATAGACTTGATCATAAACCCACAATTCATCGGATCTCGACAAACACATCGCAAAAGAGTTACATCGAATAGATCTCCAAGAAGATCGAGGAGAACTTTGTATTGAGACTCAAAGAGAGAGAAGAAGCCATCTATCTAATAACTATCGACCCGAAGGTCTAAAGTAAACTACTCACACATCATCGAAGGGGACATGGAGTTGATGTAGAGGCCCCCCGTGATCGATGCCCCCTCCGGCGGAGCTCTAGAAAAGGCCCCAAGATGGGATCTCTTGGGTACAGAAGGTTGCGGCAGTGGAAATAGGGTTTCTTTGTGCTGCTCGATGTTTTCAGGGTATATGAGTATATATAGGAGGAAGAAGTAGGTCGGTTGAGCCACGAGGGGCCCACGAGGGGGACGGCGAGCCTAGGGGGTAGGCGTGCCCCCTGCCTCATGGACTCCTTGTTCGTTTCTTGACGTCCACTCCAAGTCCTCTGGATCACGTTTGTTCCAAAAATCACGTTCCCGAAGGTTTCATTCCGTTTGAAATTCCTTTTCTGCGAAACATTGAAATAGGCAAAAAAAGCAGCAATTTGCACTGGGCCTTGGGTTAATAGGTTAGTCCGAAAAATAATATAAAAATGTAAAATAAAGCCCATTAACATCCAAAATAGATAATATAATAGCATGGAACAATCAAAAATTATAGATACGTTGGAGACCTATCAAGCATCCCCAAGCTTAATTCCTGCTCGTCCTCGAGTAGGTAAATGATAAAAAACAAATTTTTTGATGTGGAATGCTACCTAGCATAATTCTCAATGTAATTCTCTTTATTGTGGCATGAATATTCAGATCAGAAAGATTCAAGACAAAAGTCTAATATTGACATAAAAATAATAATACTTCAAGCATACTAACTAAGCAATTATGTCTTCTCAAAATAACATGGCAAAAGAATGTTCGTCCCTACAAAATCATATAGTTTGGTCATGCTCCATTTTCGTCACACAAGAATGCTCTCATCATGCACAACCCCGATGACAAGCCAAGCAATTGTTTCACACTTTAGTAATCTCATTTTTTTCAACTTTCACTCAATACATGAGTGTGAGCCATGGATATAGCACTATGGGTGGAATAGAATATGATGATGGGGATTATGTGGAGAAGACAAAAACGGAGAAAGTCTCACATCAACGCGGCTAATCAATGGGCTAGGGAGATGCCCATCAATTGATGTCAATGCAAGGAGTAGGGATTGATGTCTACTATGCAACCTTCTTCCTGTACACGTTATTGGGCCTCCAAGTGCAGAGGTTTGTAGGACAGCAGCAAATTTCCCTCAAGTGGATGACCTAAGGTTTATCAATTAGTGGGAGGCATAGGATGAAGATGGTAACTCTCAAACAACCCTGTAACCAAATAACAAAGAGTCTCTTGTGTCCCCAACACACCCAATACAATGGTAAATTGTATAGGTGCACTAGTTCGGCGAAGAGATGGTGATACAAGTGCAATATGGATGGAAGATAGGTTTTTGTAATCTGAAATTATAAAAACAGCAAGGTAAGAAGTGATAAAAGTGAGCGTAAACGGTATTGCAATGCTAGGAAACAAGGCCTAGGGTTCATACTTTCACTAGTGCAAGTTCTCTCAACAATAATAACATAATTGGATCATATAACTATCCCTCAACATGCAACAAAGAGTCACTCCAAAGTCACTAATAGCGGAGAACAAACAAAGAGATTATTGTAGGGTACGAAACCACCTCAAATTTATTCTTTCGGATCGATCTATCATAGAGTTCATACTAGAATAACACCTTAAGACACAAATCAACCAAAACCCTAATGTCACCTAGATACTCCAATGTCACCTCAAGTATCCGTGGGTTTGATTATACGATATGCATCACACAATCTCAGATTCATCTATTCAACCAACACAAAGAGCTTCAAAGAGTGCCCCAAAGTTTCTACCGGAGAGTCAAGACGAAAATGTGTGCCAACCCCTATGCATAAGTTCATGAGGTCACGGAACTCGCAAGTTGATCACCAAAACATACATCAAGTGGATCACGTGATATCCCATTGTCACCACAGATAAGCACATGCAAGACATACATCAAGTGTTCTCAAATCCTTAAAGACACAATCCGATAAGATAACTTCAAAGGGAAAACTCAAGCCATTACAAGAGAGTAGAGGGGGAGAAACATCATAAGATCCAACTATAATAGCAAAGCTCGCGATACATCAAGATCATATCACCTCAAGAACACAAGAGAGAGAGAGAGAGAGAGAGAGAGAGAGAGATCAAACACATAGCTACTGGTACATACCCTCAGCTCCGAGGTTGAATGTCGGTGTCAAAACCGGCGGATCTCAGGTAGGGGGTCCCGAACTGTGCGTCTAAGGTGGATGGTAACAGGAGGCGGGGGGCACGATGTTTACCCAGGTTCGGGCCCTCTCGATGGAGGTAATACCCTACGTCCTGCTTGATTGATCTTGATGATATGAGTATTACAAGAGTTGATCTACCACGAGATCTTAGTGGCTAAACCCTAGAAGCTAGCCTATGGTATGATTGTTGTTGTCCTACGGACTAAACCCTCCAGTTTATATAGACACCGGAGGGGGGGCTAGGGTCACACAGAGTCGGTTACAAGGGAGGAGATCTACATATCCGTATTGCCAAGCTTGCCTTCCACGCCAATGAGAGTACCATCCGGACACGGGATGAAGTCTTCAATCTTGTATCTTCATAGTCCAACAGTCCGGCTATCCGGAGACCCCCTAATCCAGGACTCCCTCAGTAGCCCCTGAACCAAGCTTCCATGACGATGAGTCCAGCGCGCAGATTTGTCTTCGGCATTGCAAGGCGGGTTCTTCCTTCGAATACTCCATAGAAGATTTTGAACACAAGGATAGTGTCCGACTCTGCAAAACAAGCTCCATATACCATCGTAGAGAGAATAATATTTCCACAAATCTAATCTCCTGACATGTTTAGCAACATGATATCATGTCATGGCCCGGTCATTATTCGAACTATTTTCCTCAACCAGCACCACACATATCGCGAGGCAGTTTTCTTGACACGTCTAGTCGAAGCAGAGATCGTGTCCCCTTATCACGGGATTCTCATCAATACGGGTATGGGTAACCCAACCACACCATCCATTACGGCGCTGGGGGAATAAGCGATTTTACCAGGTAAGTGGGGAGGTGCATCGCCTCCTCCGCCCTTATAAAGGGACAAAGATTCACCCTTTTTACCCACACCTTCTTCCCCCTTGCTTATCCATTCTCACGCACTCGAGCTCCAGCGCCCAAGTTCGCGTCTTTTCCCCTCAAACCACTCCAATCATGTCTGGAGCGGGAGGCAAGTGGATGGTCTCCTCCGTCACAGAGGAGAACATCACAAAGCTATGGGAAGCTGGATATCTGGCCGCGGACATCGCGCACCGGCTGCCAGATGCGGGGCAGATCATTCCTACGCCCAAAACCCATGAGAGGGCAGTTTTCCTTACCCACTTCGTCCGCGGACTGGATTTCCCCTTTACCCGTTTGTCCGCGGGCTCATGTTCTACTACGGGCTGGATTTTCATGATTTGGCCCCCAATTTCATCCTCAACATCCCGGCGTTTATCGTCATGTGCGAGGCCTTCCTCCGCATCAGGCCCCACTTCGGCCTGTGGCTGAAGACCTTCAATGTTAAACCAAAGGTGGTGGTCGGCCAGCAAGCAGAGTGCGGAGGCGCCATGGTGGGAAAAATGCCTAAGGTCACCTGGCTCGAAGGCTCCTATGTGGAGACCATAAAGGGGTGGCAATCGGGGTGGTTCTACATCATCGAGCCGCGCGACACCAACTGGGTGGCGGCCCCCGAATTTTGATCCGGAATCCCCACACGGCTCACCTCCTGGAAAGAGAAGGGCCTGTCCTGGGGTTCCCTGGTAGAGCTGACCGGACTTTAGACCTGCATCAAGAACATGATGAGCAAGAAAATCAAGCTCGTCAACGTGGTCCAGGTCATGCTCTTCCGCCGGATTCTCCCGTGTCAACGACGGGTATTCAATTTGTGGGAGTTCGACCCGGCCAAGCACTAGACGTTGCGAGAGCTCTTCGACACAACGCACAAGCACGTCTGGAAGGTTCTGTTCAAGGGCGCCAAGGTACCTCCTCCCCTTACCGAGGACCGCGGACTCAGCGCAAAGTGCCATGCCAATCCGGTAAGTTTTTATATCTCACAGGATATTTATTTGCCCCAGTTTAATCAAGTGCGGGATCTAAGCTTCCATGCCATTAACAGGACTGGGTAGAGACAGTGGAGCAGATCGATTGCCCAGTCCCCTGCCTGAAGATCCTGCAGATGCTCTCCTGACAGAGATGCTGGTTCCGGCGCCTTATGAGGTGCCGGTGAAGAATGCCAAGAAGGAGGCCACGGGGACCCGGAAGGGTCTCTGGCGCAAGGTTATATCGGACTCATCGTCTGATAACTCCGAAGCGCACTCCTCCCACGAAAACGAGGAGGAGGAAGAGGAAAGTCCTCCCCCCCCCTAACCGGGAAGACAATAAAAGGAAGGCTGCCCCAATCGGGGAGGCCGAAGGGTCAAAGAAGGGAACACTACAAAAAAAGACACATCTGTGACATTTTGGGCCGAATGATTTTTTTTTCTGTCATACACACTACAGGAATCCAGTACTTTGCCGTCTGCCATGGCGGACGACAAAGGCAGGGATGGCTGACGGCAAAGCACTTTGCCGTCCGCGGAGGACGGCAAATAGTGACGGCAAAGATAGGGTCGGCAAACAGGTCCTTTGCCGTCTGCTTTTTATGGCGGACGGCACAGAGCCCTTTGCCTACAGCGGCTGACGGCAAAGAGGGGGGACAGCAAAATGTTGCACATCCGCCAGCGTTACTCCGTTAGGCGGCTAACGGCGGCCTTTGCTATCCGCCAGCAGACGGCAAATTTGAGCGCCTCTTTGCCGTCCGCCAGACGACGTCAGCTATACGTCAGCGCCTGCTCTTTTTTGCCGTCCGTCCAGCGGACGGCAAAGACAAAGTCTTTGCCATCAGCTTGGCTTTGCCGTCCGCCACGGTAGGCAAATTGACCAAATGGTCCATCCCCAGGAAGCACAGGTGGGTGACACGTGCCCCCTTTGCCGTCTGCCACCGACGGCAAAGGGGTCTTTGCCGTCTGCCGCGGACGGCAAAGAGCCTGCACTGCCTCTTTTTTGTTCTGTTTTTCTTATATCCAACAGTTATCACAACAAATATTTCACAGCACATATATATCCATCACATAAATATCCAGCACATATATATCCAACATAATAAATATCCAGCACATATATATCCATCCATACATACATAGTAGGTTGCACATAGTTCCATCGATCCATACATATTACAATATGCAAAGTTTCATTATAGCAAGCGAGCAGAATACAAGAAGTGCATCAAAGGAAAAAACAGGAAAAAGCAAGCAATCCATCATAGGAAGCTGGCTTCCGTGAAGTGAATGAAACCTGCAAAATGACAAATAAGAAAGTTAGAAAAAGAAGACTAGAAGAAGAATTAGACTAGAAGAAAAATAATAGAAGAAGAAGACTAGAAGAAGAAGTATATGCCATATATTAGCTAACTTAGGTGAAATGTATCATTTATGAGCTAACCTAGGTGAAATGGGTAGTTTATGAGCTATCCTAGGTGAAATGGATCATTTTGGAGCTAAGTTAGGTTAAATGGGTCGTTTATGAGCAAACCTAGGTGAAATGGGTCCTTTATGAGCAAACCTAGGTGAAATGAGTCGTTTATGAGCAAACCTAGGTGAAATGGGTCGTTTATGAGCTAAGTTAGGTGAAATGAGTCGTTTATGAGCAAACCTAGGTGAAATGGGTCGTTTATGAGCTAACCTAGGTGAAATAGGTTGTTTATGAGCTAACCTAGGTGAAATGGGTCATTTATGAGCTAACCTAGGT
>NC_041388.1:26426115-26430050 GCF_002162155.2 Triticum dicoccoides
GGAGCTAAGTTAGGTGAAATGGGTCGTTTATGAGCAAACCTAGGTGAAATGGGTCGTTTATGAGCAAACCTAGGTGAAATGCGTCGTTTATGAGCAAACCTAGGTGAAATGGGTCGTTTATGAGCTAAGTTAGGTGAAATGAGTCGTTTATGAGCAAACCTAGGTGAAATGGGTCGTTTATGAGCTAACCTAGGTGAAATAGGTTGTTTATGAGCTAACCTAGGTGAAATGGGTCATTTATGAGCTAACCTAGGTCAAATGGGTCGTTTATGAGGTAACCTAGGTGAAATGGGTCGTTTATGAGCTAACCTAGGTGAAATTGATCATTTTGGAGCTAACTTAGTTGAAATGGGTCGTTTATGAGCTAACTAAGGTGAAATGCCACGTTTTTGAGCTAACTAAGGTAAAATGGATCATTTTTGAGCTAACTTAGGTGAAATGGGTCATTTTGGAGCTAACCTAGGTGAAATGGGTCATTTTGGAGCTAACCTAGGTGAAATGGGTCATTTTAAAAGCTAACGTAGGTAAAATGGATCATTTAGGAGCTAATCTACATAAAATGGGTCATTTTAGAGCTAACTTGGATAAATTGGATCACTTGTAAGCTAACTAAGGTAAAATGAGTCATTTTAGAGCTAACTTAGGTAGAATGGATGGTTTATGAGGTCAGTAAGCTTATTAAGTCATTTCGGAGGAAAATAAGCTAACTCTAGGTCATTATGGTAAGCATATTGGAGGAAATAAAGCTAAGTCTAGGTCTTTATGCATTTGTTAAGCAAAACACTAGAGAAACTTACCGTGATCACGGAGGTGTAGGAGTGGGCTGGCTCACGCCGGTAGCTGGAGAAGAAGCGGGCTGGCTCGCGCCGCTAGCTGGAGAAGGATCGTGCGATGCGTTTCTGGAGTTAAGCTGCACCGAAGATCATTTCCAATGTCTCGTTAGCATTATGACACTCAAATGTTAAGACTAGCAAGTAATGTCCATTCAAATTAAACTCACCATGCTCCCAGGAGCAATTACTGGCATCGGCGGAGCGGTCTGACTGGACTTCTCGCACACAGACTGCACATTTGGTTTTCACAACAGAGTCATACTAGTTAGTAATGAGACTCAAATGTTAAGATTAGCAAGTAATCTGCAGAAGAAACTTACCACAAGGAGCTCGTACATGGCCCTTGCTTGCATGTCATTCCGTGCCCTCTCCTCCTCCAACATCTTTGTCATCTTCTCCTCCAACTCCCGCTGCCTCTCCGCCGCCTCCGCCAGAAGTTTCTCCGTTCTATCTCTCTCAGTCTGTATAGCAGCCTGCAACACCACTCACATGACCATTTGTAATCATTGATGGAAGCGCACACAATGTAATGGAGAAAGATAGCTGAGTACGTATAACTAACCTTGAAGGCGAGTTGGACTGGCCGTTCACGAGGCCTTATCTCAGGAGCGGAGATCGACTGGCGTGCCTTGATCTCCGGGAGAGTGCTAGGACAACGGATAAGTCCATCTCCCATGGCTATGGAGTCATGGGACCTCCCGCCACCAGATATCATCCGCAGCTCTGTATCAATGGGACCCTGGCTCGGGTTAAAGTCCTCCCCTTTCCTCGCCTTCCCCTGATCTCTATATTGCACAAGCTTGTCGTGGGCGGATATGTTGGTGAAGTTCTTTGGATCATCGAGGTCAGACGGAGAGAATGCCTTGACTTTCTTGTAAGGGCCAGTGTGGGCCATGGCATACAGGTCGTACACCTCTGGCACCTTATCCGCCTTATTGTAGCATGCCTGAAAGGGAGAAACAAAGTAAATTAGTAATTAAAGGGCTAAAGCTAGCATGATGAATGAATTGCATGAATCTTGAAGCAAACCACATACCCAGTTCCGCCCGTACTGAAATAAGTTGGAGCTGCCTTGGTGGTGTGGCACACCTTCCATTTTGGCACATTTGTCCTTGGCCTCTTTGTGGGTGGCCAGCCATTCTTCTGAGCACCACGCATTGACCAACACCTCCCAACAATCCATCCGATCCGCACACCATCTCGGAGGGGCCTAAGTTAGCAAATAGAAACTTGAGCGCTGAGGCTATGAGTTACTAAATGAAGGAAGTAAGTACAAGGCCTTAAGAATTACCTTCATGTACTTCTCCTTACTCAAGAACTTATCGCGGCACTCCTGCTTGGGCTTCTTGATACCACGCCCGGCGTAGTAGTCTCGAATAGCCTGCACCCGAACCTCATGCCATAAGTTCTGAAGTAGGTGCTTGCACTCCTTGTGGATAACATGATCCGCCTCCTCCTCGTATCCCTCCTCACACCTGTAGAATGTCTGCAATCAAATGAGACAATATTGATTAGTACAATTAATAACTAGCTAGTTGAAGATTTTTAATTGTGTAAAGGAGCAATTACCCAGAACTTTCTGATCACGACGTCTGCCCTTGTCTTGCACAAGACACCGTCGATAATCTCACCCGGCGGGGCCGGGGCAGCCAAGTAGTGCTCCCAAGTCAATCCAACCTCTGGAAGCCGACCCTCACCAGGCAACGTGACAAACCCCGGGAAGTTTTGCCGAATCAGAACTCCAAGGACGGAGTTGGGCCGGCGGACACTTTCGTGGTGGTCCCAACCCCTGCAGCATGACAAGGCCAACACATCAGTTATTTGAAGAAACGTGAATGCAGAAGGTACAAAAAGATTAAATGCACTTACCTCTCCCCATCAGGGAAATTCAACCACCTATGCTCGCGGGTCGCCGGCACAGACGGGAGCCGTGTAGCACCATGCTGGTAGACGTTGCCCCCTCCTCCCCCTCCTCATCAGTCGGCTCCCCGCCATCATCAGCATGGCCACTCGGCTCCTCGCCATCCTCAGGCTGACCCGACTAGGTACCCCATCCAGACGTGTGCTCCTCTGGGGTCTCGTGGGCCCAAGTCTCGTGGGCCGAAGGCCCGTCGACCCGAGGCTCATGGGTCGAAGACTCATGGACCGGAGGCTCGTGGACCGGAGTCCGTGCAGCCTCCTCCTCAGACGAGTCCACCCTAGGAGTCACGTGCTCGGGTGAAATAGCTGGGGACGGTGGCGAGGAAGGTGCCGTAAGAGTCACCCTACCTCCTCTCCCGCGACCACGTGATCCACCTCCTCTCTTCGTCTTCTTACCTCGTCCCCTGCTGGGCACCACAGTCGATGAAGAAGGGCCCGGCGGTGTCGCCATACTGTCCAGCAACGCTCGGCGGAGAGGTGCGTGTGGAATGGAAGACCTCGCACCACGCGCCGACGAAGAAGGGGCCTCGGCGCGCTCCCGACCAGCGCCCACCATCTTTCAACACCTGCCATGACAAAGAATAAACAAAATTAGTACAACATAAAAAAGGTACCGACAGGAATAATAATATGTATATCACTTAAGTGTATCATCATCAAGTACAACATAAAAAAATTGAATACCTGACACTACAAATAATCTCGATCGGTATCATCAATAAATGCATAATCATCATCATCAGTATAATCAATGATGGGCTCATAGGGTTCATTGGCATGCATATTTATAACTATGACGCTTTCGAATGGGAGACACATATTGGTTACGCATACTGATGATTCAATACACATATATAGCTAGCTATGAAGTTTCATCGGAATAGACCAAATAATTAATGGGGGAGGAGGACATGACATTTGTGCTCACCCACGAATGAAGGGGCAGAGCTCGTCAGACGCACGGCGAGGTCATCGAACACCAAACCTCGCAGCGATGAAACAACTGCACATTTAAAACTACCCGGTCAACACAATTATATATGATGTTTTTCATAACAAAATCGAAGAATATATGACCTAACTAATAATTCACAAATATATGACCCTGTCGGCCTCTGGAAGGCCAAAGAACACCTTTTCGGGAGGTGTCGGGGGTCGGGGTGCCATGTCGGGGTCGGGGTG
>NC_041388.1:26430970-26557956 GCF_002162155.2 Triticum dicoccoides
CGGGGGGCGGGGGCGGCGGTGGGTGCGGGGCGTCGGGGAGGAGATCGAGATGGAGAGAACAGAGAGTAACGGGCAGGGGGATGGGGCCGTTAGGTAGGCCCTTGTTTGCCGTCCGCCTATCTTTGCCGTCCGCCATTATCTCCCTTTGCCGTCCGCTAGCGGACGACAAAGAGGTGGGGGCATTAAGTTTTTTCTAAACGGGAGGGGGGTGGGGGCCACCTCTCTCTTTGCCGTCAGCCAGCGGACGACAAAGTTTCTTTGCCGTCTGCTGGCTGACGGCAAAGAGCCGGCTGATGGCAAATGCCTTTTTTACAATCTGCCATTTCTTTGCCGTCCGCTTTTCGGTAGCTGATGGCAAAGAGCTTCTTTGCCGTCCGCTAGCCGACGGCAAAGAGCTGGCAAATGGCAAAGTAGCTGATTCCAGTAGTGACATATGACACTTCTATGACGATAATTGTGACAAAACCCGGTATCATCATAGATGTGGTGGGCTCCTACTTCTATGACAAAAAAATCATGATAGAAAATGGGATTTTCGTCCTGGGCGGGCCGTAGACACAGCTGCAAGACATTCTTTGGGGCGTCCATGACGGAAAAAACCATGGTAGAAGCGAGGGCGAGGAAAATTTCGGGAATTTCCCGGTTACGGTGGGAGGTCGGGGGCCGAGCGATGCGCGTTTCTCTCATACACGTACGCGCGTGTATGCGAGGCGTTGGCTCTAACTGAACCCGAGCGAGGCGTTGGGCTCTAATTGAACCCGAGCAATTGCACTACAGGCTATGCCTAACTGAACCCGAGCGATCGATCGATGACCATCAACTGAAACCGATCGAGCGATTCCTTCGCTACAGCTGCTAACTGAAGCCGATCGATTGGATGGACAGTGAGCGTTGCAGGGGGGTGGATGAACAGTGAGCGTTGCAGGGGGGTGGATGAACAGTCAGCAGTGGCGTTGCCTCTGGATGAACAGGACCCTGTGGTGTGGTGGAGGGCTGGATGAACAGTAGACGGTAGAGGGGTGCCCGTGGAGGGGTGGTTGAACATGACCCCGTGGTGTGGAGGACTGGATGAACAGTAGACGGTGGAGGGGTGGATGAACAATAGCCGGTGGAGTAGCGTGTGGTGGAAGCTGGATGAACAGGAGCCTGTGGAGGCTGGAGGAGGTCGACAGTAGCCCATGGAGGCTGGAGGAGGTCGACGGTAGAGATGAAAAATGTCCCGTGGAGTCCCGTTTTGCGGTACGCCACACCCCTCCCGATGAACAGGACCCCCGTTTCGACTGTAGGAGGTCCGTTTTGTCCGTTTTGCGGTACGCCACACCCCTCCAGATGAACAGGACCCCGTTTCGACCGTAGGAGGTCCGTTTCGTCTGTTTTGCGGTACGCCACACCCCTCCCGATCAATAGGACCCCCGTTTCGACCGTAGGAGGTCCGTTTCCTCCGTTTTGCGGTACGCCAGACCCCTCCCGATCAACAGGACCCCGTTCTGAACGTAGGAGGTCCGTTTCCTCCGTTGTACCGTACGCCAGGCCTCGTTTCCATCGCCTGTTCCGTCCAAGGCCTCTCGATGAACACGACCACACATTCCGTTCCGACCCAGCCGGTTGGCTCCCGCGCGTTCTGTTGCCTCCCGATGAACACGACGCATTCCGTTGCCTCCCCATGAACACGATGCATTCCACTGCCTCCCCATGAACACGAGGACGATGCTGTTTCTACGTTCTGACCCAGCCATGTACACGAGCCCTGGCCGTACGTATGCGCGAGTAGGCGTTCGAGACCCCGCCCGTATGTACACACACATGGCCGTATTTTCTTTCTTGCACCCTGGCCGCTATATGTATGTGTACATGCTACATGCACGCCTCTACTAGGACACATACGCGCCTCTACTACGACATGTGCGCGCCTCTACATCCTCCACTATATATGTACGTACACGTTCGCGACTAGAATGACAACGCTATATACACTTCGACCAGGTGGGTCCCGACTGTCAGGCACTTCCTTGCCTGCAAAGATGTAGCTGGTGGGTCCCAGCAGTCAGGGGGGCGAATCGTTTTTTTGCCCGGACGCACTTCCTTGCATGCGAAGATGTAGCTGGTGGGTCCCAACAATGGGGGGGGAAACATTTTTTTCGTGAAATATAGTGGCCCGTCCGGTGGGTCCCAGCTGTTAGGTGGAGGAATCATTATTTTCCGTGTAATAAGGAGGCACTTCCTTGCTGCGGCCGTGGACCCAACTATCAGCCTCTCCACGTACAGTCCACGTCTGATGGAAGTCGTTCCTTGACCATGTTGACCACGCCGCGCCGAGAGCACCAGGGTGGTGGACGACAGCGAGGCCTAGAAAGGGGACAACAGGGAGCCGGGGAAGACGCGGCAGCGGAAGCCCGCGCGGAGAGGAGTATGAGGGTTCACTAGTTCGGCTGTGGTGTGAGGCTGCCGTCACCGCAGGCCCTGGCCAGCGGTGGGAATAGTAGGGGGCGGTGAGGCCTCCGCGGCAGCATAGCCGACCATGGGAGGCAGGAGCATGCGGCAAGACCGGCGCTGCTTTGGGCGGCTGGAGCAAGAAGACCAGAGGTTGAAGAAGCACTACGGCCGTTGGATGGACATCGTACGGTCACTGGAGCTAGAATCGTTTATATTGACTAAGTTGACAAAGCCCTTCGTCCCCGTCAACTTAGTAGGCCCACAAATCAGCCTCCCACCAAGGTGGGTCCCAGCTAGCAGGGGGTATTCATTTTTTTGTGCATAATAAGGAGGCACTTCCGGTGGGTCCGAGCTGACAGCAGGGGGTATTCATTTTTTTGTGCATAATAAGGAGGCACTTCCGGTGGGTCCGAGCTGACAGCAGGGGGAACATTTTTTCGTGAAATACGGTGTCCCTCGGGTGGGTCCCAGCAGTCAGGGGCAAACGTTTTTTTGTGAAACACTGGTGGGTGTCCGGTGGGTCCCTGCTGTCAGGTGGAGGAATAATTATTTTCCGCGTAATAAGGAGGCACTTCCTTGCGGCTGCCATGGACCCAGCTGTCAGCCTCTCCACGTACATTATTCTTCCGGTGGAATTCGGTCGTTGACCACATTGACCACGCCGCGCCGAGAGCACCACGACGGTGGATGACGGTGAGGCCTAGGAAGGGGATGACGCGAAGCCGGGGAAGACGTGGCAGTGGATGCCCCCGCGAAGAGGAGTACGAGGGTTCATTGGTTCGGCTACACTGCCGTCGCCGTAGAATAACAGGGTGGGTGGGTGAGTGGAGTGGAGGGATGGCCTGGCTAGCGGTGGGAGTAGTATGGGAGCGGTGAGGCCTCCGCGGCAGCACAGCCAACCACGGGTGGCAGGAGCAGGCGACACGACCGGTGCTGCTTTGGGAGGCTGGAGCAAGAAGACCAGAGGTTGAAGAAGCACTACGGCCGTTGGATGGACATCGTATGGTCAGTCGAGCTAGAATCGTGCATATTGACTAAGTTGACAAAGCCCTTCGTCCCCGTCAACTTAGTAGGCCCACTATACTGGGTCCCAGCTAGCAGGGGGAGTATTCATTTTTTTGTGCGTAATAAGGAGGCACTTCCTTGCGTGCGAAGATATAGCTGGTGGGTCCGAGCTGTCAGCGGCGGTAACATTTTTTTCACGAAATACAGAGGCCCTTTCAGTGGGCCCCAAACGTCAGGTGGAGGAATCATTATTTTGCGCGTAATAAGGAGGCATTTCCTTGCGTGCGGCCGTGGACCCAGCTGTCAGCCTCTCCACGTACAGTCCACTTCAGATGCATGTCAGTCGTTGACCATGTTGACCACGCCACGCCGAGAGCACCAGGGCGATGGACGATGGCGAGCCTAGGAAGGGAACGACACGGAGGCAGGGAAGACTTGGGAGTTGTTTTTGTTTCCCACGCAGAGGGGAATACGACTGTACGAGGGTTTAGTGGTTCGTCTGCTGTCGCCAGAGAATAACAGCAGGTGTGGATGAGTAGAGGGATGGCTAGGCCAGCAATGGGAGTACAGTGGGGCGGTGAGGCCTGCGCGGCAGCACAACCGGCCGCGGGGAGGAGGGAGCAGGCAGTCCTGCCGGCGCTTGTTTGAGCGGCTGAAGCAGGAAGAGCAGAGATTGAAGAAGCACGACGGCCGTTGGATGGACATCCAACAGTATACATGCCATCTGTGGAAAGCCTCAAATCTGTGGAAAACAGCATACAACCCATCTGCCATTATTTCAAATAATTTACAGCCGACTTGCTAATTCTTACGGGTTTTTTGGAGCCCATATTCTTTTTGTTAGCATTACAGCCCATATTGTGGCCACGGTTAAAAAATTATATGAAATTTTGCATATGTCGGTGCGGTCTCAATTATTTTTAATCCCGAAATTTTGAGTCACATTCAAAGTCATTTTAAAAATAAATGTATATCAATATAAAATCCAATAAATTGTCCATGAATAAAAATCAATGCAATTTAAAATCTCGAAATTAAAAAAAAGATATTTGAAACTAATTACCGGTTTGATGTGTTTTAAAAATGTACAACCCATTTCTCATTACTGATAGGCCATTTTCTCGGCCAGCCAAATGAAGCTCTCCTCATCTTGAAAGATGTGCAGCCCAACAGGACTGATAAAGCGACTTACTTGACAAATCACAAAAAAACTGGGCTAGCCATTTTCAAAAAGAAAGAAAACTACTAGGCTGGTCTGTGGTAAACATAAAAGAAAAGGTTGTCTAGGCAGGCCAGAGTGTCCCGCACAGCCCAGTTGACACCCTGCTTCCATCTCAAAAACAAATTAGATAAATGCCACTCCAATTATGGCGATTCATAAAATGCCACTGCAATTTCCAAACTTTGAAAAATGCGACTGCAATTTTTGCAAACTTTGAAAAACGCAACTGCAGTTTGCAAACTTTGAAAAACACCACTCCAGACTTCGAAAAATGCCACTAGAAATGGCATGAAATGGCATTTTTGAAAGTTTGGAAATTGCAGTGGCATTTCTCGGATACACCAGATTTGGAGTGTCATTTATCAAATTAACCCAAAACAAAAATAATTGGGCGAGCTGCTGGGTCCCTGGTGTCAGCCGCTTGTTGTGCAATTCTCTTGTTTATTGACTACGTTGACAATGGCATGGGACCTAGATGTCAGAAATCCACTAGGAGGAGCCATTTTTTATGGGAAAATTTTGTTTTTGCCACTCTAGATTTTGCTAATTTTCCTTATGCCACTCTAGATTTTGACTTTTCACTTTTGCCACTCTTATATTTTGACAATTATCACAATTGCCATTCCGTGGCAAAAGCAGAATAATTTTATTTCATTTTTGCCACTCTTAGCTTTTGAAATGTATCACAATCGCCACTCTAATTTTTTTGCTTTTGCCACCGGAATGGCAATTCAGATAATTGTCGAAAACTAAGAGTGGCAAAAGTGAAATGTCAAAATCTAGAGAAGCATAAGGAAAATTGGCAAAATCTAGAGTGGCAAAAACAAAATTTTCCCTTTTTTATTGGCTTAAAATAAGGAGGCACTTGCTTGCGTACTGCCATGACCTTGGCGGGTCCCTGCTGTCATCCTCTCCACGTACAATCATCTCCTGATTTTGTACGCGTCAACTTTCTAGGCCCACAAGTCAGCCTCTAAACCCGTGGAGGACAAATACAACCCATTTAAAAAAATAACATCCCATTCCATATGTTCAAACAGAAAGTTCAACATTCAGAGCAAAGTAACAGGTCTGATCCACATATAGAGTACTGAACTTCCACGTTGACAACCATCATAGCCAAGTTAACTATCTACTCCCACTAATACTCTAGTAGCATACAAATACTAACTTACTCTTAGCTAACTAGACGACGCCGGCCGCCATCTGTGGTACACGCTAAACGCCGGCACCGGTGTCGTGCGCCTCGCCTCGGACTTGCAAGAGGTGCGATAGGGCGCGTTGCTCGCGCGTGTTGGCCCTTTCCCACCGAAGCTTCGGCTTCCTAGCAGGAAACCCACTTGACGAGCTGGTAGTAAAAATGGGCATCGCGAACGTGTGCGTGCCGACAGCCTCCAGGGCTATTTGCTGGGCGCCGGCCTTCACGTGGTCGGCCCAGTTGCGGGCGCTCTGCTTGCGACTCAGAGGTCGGTGTGCTGCTGCTCCATGCATGTCCCGCTGGCGGCGCAAATCAGCGATACGCTGCTCCTCCGCCAGGCGGTCGCGCTCCAACAACTCCTGCTCCTCCGCCATGCGGTCGCGCTCCGACAACTCCTCGATCTCCGCATTGCCATCTAAAGACATATAGAACGCCTCCTCCCTCCATCTGCCTTCCGGTGAAAACCCGAACACTAGTTCCGGCGGTGACCGCCTCTGGCGTCGCCTACTGCAGACGCGCGGGGGCATGGCGGACGTGGCGAGCGACGTCCGGCCGGTGGGGGCTTATGAGGATATGGCGAGTTGGGTCACGGTGGCACCGGAGAAGGCCGGGAAGCACTACTTATAGGCGGAAGGTAGCGCGCGGTCATCAGAATTCAATGCATAATGGCTTAGCCCGCCAGCTTGCCATGGAAAACTAGAGAAACTAAAATTATGACTGTGCCGTCCCGTCCCGTCTGGGTCGCACGCTGGCATGGCGGTCAAACGAGTGCACTCGAATCATCTCCCTCCTTGTCAATAATGATTCCACGGATTTAAAAAGCCCGCAACAATTAAAGCGTATCTTTTTTTGCATAAGTTAGCTACCTTAATTACGGTCGGCTGCATGCAGGCACTCAGAATCGCTCGCAGACAGTACGCGAAGCAGCATGCAACGAGTCGCAGCCGAGGGCACGCATGCAACCACTTAAATCGTTGGAATTAATTAGGCTTAAACTTCTGCATGCCATTAATTATTGTCATGCCTTGGTCTTGCTGCTTGGCTCACGAAATTAATTAGGCTTAAACTTCTTCAGAGGTAGGCATTTTTATCCATGTAGGATCGATAGTGTAGCTTGTCAGTTTCTTCAGAGGTAGGCATTTTTATTCAAAAAATTGCCACTTCGCTTCTTGCGTCGCAAATAAAACTGCCATGAGTGCATTTGTAGGACAACAAGGATTCATAGATCATATACAAATATGTAGCTCCAAAAGCAAAGATCAGCCACTTTGGATCTTGCGTCTCAACTATGTCGGATTTCGGGTTCCGACCGACGCTTGAGGTTCGAACACTGGGGTGCGCACGGAGATATCTCCCCTACCGATCTACGTCCAATCTCCTCGCGTGATCTCAGCTGGAAACAACGAACAACACAAGGGACATGAGGTTTATACTGGTTCGGGCCACCGCTGTGGTGTAATACCCTACTCCAGTGTGTGGTGTGGTGGATTGCCTCAGGGGCTGATGATGAACAGTACAAGGGAAGAACAACCTCATGAGAGGTGTTCTTGAGCTGGTGCGATGAACTGCTAGGGTGAGTTCAGTCGCCTCTCTCTCTCTCTGCTAGGGCTCTACCAGATTTCTAGATGTCCCTCTGGGGTGTCTTTCCGAGGTGTCCCCTTCCCTCTGTGGTGGCTAGCTCTATTTATAGAGGCTCTGGGCCTCTCCCCAAATAATGAGCGGGAAGGGTGCCAACAATTTGCCATTTTGAAGGGGAACATCTAGTACAAGTTATCCTGACCAAAGGTGGTCTTCCGCTGCCAAAAGTACTGGTGATGACGCCGTCTTGGGCTCCACGGTGACCTCCGTCCTGCCGCTCTGCTGGTCTTGGTCTCGTTGCACCGGAATGGTAACCTTTGCCCGATGCCTTGGCCTGCACTTGTCCCCTTTGCACCAAAGGGGAAACAAGGACACTGCGCAGGCCGGCGCCCGCCTGGTCTCGATCGTCATGGCTTGCTTCACGGGTTCCTCGCGAGGTACCCCTGCCTTGATCTCTCCACCTCCTCACGAGCCTGCCTGATGAGGCTGCCTCTGAGGAAGCTTTCTGTTATCCGCCCCACGAGGCTTGGCCCCTCGCGAGGGTCTTGAGCTTGAGCTGATGAAGATGGGCCGCGTTGGGCCCCCACTTGAGCCACGCCACAGGCAGGCAAGTCTGGGGACCCCCGTTCCCAGAACGCCGACAGTAGCCCCCGGGCCCAAGGCGCCCCCGGGCTTGGCCTGACGGGGAAGCGAAGGCGTAAGCGCGAAGCGCCGCGGGCCCCAACAGCCTGCGACCTTGGGCGCCGCCTGGCGGTTGACTGGAAGTGGGCGTCTGTGCTTCCCCATGATGCCTCGGCGGCCGCACGACTTGACAAGTCCCTGCATGCAGAGAGACAGGTCATGATTACCTGCGATCGTGGTGCTTGGCGGTTGGTCTCCTCCGGCTATAAGTACGGGGCTGCGTGAGCCCCTTCAGCCCGTCCCTTCTTGCTGCTCCTTTTCTTCTTCTTGGCTACTCACCGTCCCCATGGCCCCGAAGAGATTCTCTGCCGCAGAGAAAGGAAAGGCCCCCCAGGCAGGGCTGACTCCCCCCCCCGACTAAGCGCGGCCGAGGCCGCCCTCGCAAGTATACCACGGTCCCCGTGGTGGCCTGCCGCAGCCATGGAGGTGGTTCCCTGCGCGGTGGTGAGCGCCTGGTTGCCAACGGAGGGAGGGGGGCATGCTGTGGGTGTGCGCCCCCTAGGCCACGCTTTCGCTCTGCGAAGGTGCTGCCGGAGTTCGTCGTGTGGCTGGCGGACCCATCCAGCACCCGGCTCCAGCTCCCTTGTTTCTTCATAGATGAACTGCCGGCCAGCGCTCGGTGCGGCTTCTGGCTCCAGGCAGACGGCTGCTGCTGCAGGGCCTCCTGGGCTTCGCTGCAGGTCTCCATTTCTGGGAGTGGGGCTCTGACACGCGGCTGGCAAACATTTGCTCGCGTGCGCGGCCTGGTCCGGTGGTGCACCCTGTACTTCAAGTTTGATGGCGACGCCACCCTCTATGTGAGGGTGTTCGAGGAAGATGGTCGCCATGCCGGGTGCTGCGCTGAAGACGACTACCGCGGCCGCCTGCCCAGCCAGGCACTGACCAGGATGAAGATGGCGACTAGCGTACAGGCGGCGGTGCTCGGGTTCGCTGAGCTTCGGCGACCCCCTCTCAGGCAGCATGTCCTCCAGCGGTGGCCGCGACTGCGCCGTCGCGCCCGCCTGGGTGAAGGTAGCGGGTCAGCCCGCCGTCGCGCCCCGGTGAAGCAAGAGGAGGGATCCGCATGAGCCCCAGGAGCAGCTCGAGCCTTCACTGTGGGTTGGCGCAGGACGAATCGCGCCTGTTTTGTTTTCTTTCTTATCCCGCGCAGAAATAGAAAGTAATGTAGGGCCCCGCGGGGGCGTGTTAGAACTGCTGCTGTTTAACCATCGCGCTGTTTCCGCTATTTCTGCGTTGTGTTTCCGTGCCGCGCACCCATGTGCGGGAACTATTTTAGCTCAGTGGGGCTTGGCGCGGTCCTCGCCTCCCGAGGCCGTGGCCTCGTCGTGCGCTTCGTGCTTTGCAAGGATCAGTAGGAGGGGTAACTTACGGTCTTGGTTGTGGGGGCGATGGGCCCAGGTCCTACGCTCGTGTCGCGATGCCTGTGGGCACAGACTGGGAGGGGTGCTCCCGCAGAGGATTCGGACAGGAAAGCTCCAAACGATGGGGCAGAAAACACTCGCGAGGGCGCCCGCGAACCTCCCTCGTGAGACTTGTGCGAGAGAGAACGAGGCAAGCGAGCGAGAAAGACAAAGAGTCACAAGCCAGGAACGTCAGCAACTCCAATAAAACTTCAAACGGGAATAAACAAGCCAACTGCAGAAAGCAAATGGGAAAGCCGCATCTGGCACCTATTCTAGTCTTCGACGTCTTCTCACCAGCGTGGAGCTAAGTGCTGCCACTGGGCGTGGGCGGGAGCCCTCGAGGCCCGAGGGCGGCACTCCGGAGACTCCGGGGCATGTACAACCCCACTCATTATTACGTGAGTGTCACGGGCGGTGAGCTTCACAAGCATTTGCCTTCTTCGCAGGCACCAGGCCTTTCCCAAAACGCAGCAGCTTCACAGGCATTCGCCTTCTTCACAGGCACCGGGCCTTTACCAAATCGCAGCAGCTTCACAGGCATTCGCCTTCTTCACAGGCACCGGGCCTTTCCCAAAATGCAGCAGCTTCACAGGTATTCGCCTTCTTCATAGGCACCAGGCCTTTCCCAAATCGCAGCAGCTTCACAGGCATTCGCCTTCTTCACAGGCACCGGGCCTTTCCCAAAATGCAGCAGCTTCACAGGCATTCAGCTTCTTCACAGGCACCGGGCCTTTCCTAGGCGCTAGGCCTCGCTCAGGGATAGAACCTCCCGAGATGTTGAATGTTCCACGCGTTCTAGAGGGGTACCCCTTCCGGGGTCTCCAAGCGCGCGGAGCCAGGCCTGGAAACATGAACAACCTTGAATGGGCGCTCCCACATGCGAGAGAGCTTGTGCAGCCCCTCCCTGGAGAGAACCCGTCTGAGCACAAGATCCCCTACCTCAAGAGTTCTGGGGCGGATGTTGCGGCAGTGGTATCATCGCAACACATGTTGATACCTTGTCGCTTGCAGCGCGGCTTCTCGATGGCGTTCCTCCCCCAGCACGAGATCCGTCCCCCGCATGGCGTCCTGCTGTGTCTCGTCGAACGCCAGGACCCGTGCGGAGCGACGCCTGACCTCGTGAGGGAGAACAACCTCTGCTCCATAGACGAGGAAGAATGGGGTCTCGCCGGTCAGCTTGGTCGCAGTTGTGCAGATTGACCATAGCACGGACTGGAGCTCGTCGTACCAGCCCCTGCCGCAGGCTTCCAGTTTCTTCTTAAAGGTCCTGGCATTGAGGCCCCTCAGGACCTTCGCGTTGGCCCGCTCGGCCTGGCCGTTACTCCGGGGGTGTGCTACCGAAGCGTAGCATATCTGCATTCCAAGGTTAGCACATTATGTTTTGAGGAGATTACTGGTGAATTGCGAACCGTTGTCGGTGATGATGCGGTTGGGCACCCCAAATCGGCTCACGAGGCCCTTGATGAATTTGACGCGCTGAGCCTGCCGGGATTGTGCGGACGGCTTCCACCTCAGCCCACTTGATGAATTTTTCCACGGTGACGTAGAGGTAGCGATAGCCCCCTGGCGCCCGAGGAAACGGGCCCAGAATGTTCAGCCCCCAAACTGCGAACGGCCATGAGAGGGGTATAGTCTGTAGACCCCCCGCAGGCTGATGGATCTGCTTAGCGTGAAACTGGCAGGCCTCGCAAGCCTTCACAAGCTCAACGGTGTCGTTGAGCGCTGTGGGCCAATAGAATCCACTATGGAACTCCTTGCCGACGAGGGTCCGTGACGACGAGTGGTGCCCGCAGTCTCCGCCGTGTATGTCCGCCAGTAGCTCCTTCCCTTGCTCTTGGGAGATGCAACGTAGGGACACGTCATTTGGTCGCTTCTTGTAGAGCTCTCCATCCCTGATGCAATAAGTCGTGGCCTGCCGCGCCACACGCTCCGCTTCCTCCTCATTCTCCGGCAGAGTCCCTTGCATCAGGTAGTTCTTGAGCTCCGGGATCCAACACCCTCCCTAAGGCTCTAACGCCAGGAGCAGGCGTGCCCCTGAGGCTGGGCCGTAGACCGGGGCTCCTGAGGCAGGCGGCTGAGGGAGATCCTCCCTTGGTTGCGCCGTACTCGACAGTGACGGCATCGCCGAGGGTTTAAAGAGCCGCTCCTCGAAGACGCCAGGCTCCGAAGGCAGCTGCCTAGATGCCCTCTTGGCAATGTCATCAGCCTCCTGATTGGTGCCGCGAGGCACATGCTGCAACTCCAGCCCCCAAAACTGTTTCTCCATCTTGCGAACCTCAACGAGGTAGGCTTCCGTGTGCTCGTTCTTTGGCTCGTATATCTTGTTGGAGAAGTTGACGAGGAGCTGCGAATCACCCTTGATGATGAGGCACTTCACCCCTAAGGCAATTGTGGCCTTCAAGCCTGCTATTAGGCCTTCATACTCCGCTATGTTGTTGGAGACCTTTTCTCCATGCTGGAAGAAAAGTTGTACGGCGTAGTAGAGTTTGTCCTGGGTAGGGGATACAAGTACTGCACCAGCACCCGCACCGTGTCGGGAGAACGCCCCATCAAAGTACATGACCCAGCCATCCGGTGCTTCACTTCCCGGGGAAAGTGATCGGTCTTCGCCTGCCTCGAGACCCGGCGCTTCTGCCCATTCTGCCACGAAATCCGCAAGTGCGGCTCCCTTGATGACTTTGGCCGTACTGAATTCTAGCTGAAATGCCTGTAGCTCAATGTTCCATTCAGCAACCCTTCTAGCTGAGTTGGGGCTCCTTAGCACTCTTTCCAAGGGGTATGCTGAGACAACTTTGATGGGATGTCCTTTGAACTAGTGGCGCAGCTTGTGTGAGGCCACTAGGAGCGCGAGAAGGAGTTTTTGAGGCATGGGATATCGTGCCCTTGTGTCCCGTAGCACCGTGCTGACGAAGTACACGGGATGCTCGACGAGGTTGAGGGTGCTGGCGCAGCTTGCGTCCTCCAGAGGTCGAGGCGTCTCTTGAGACGACGGAGCTCCCAGTGCTTGGTTGCCTGAAGAGGCCTCTCCTGCTCCGGGTGCGTTCTCCTGCTGCGGCTGTTCCTTTCCGGCTGTGGTCGCGGCCTTCGCGAGGCCCTCCTGGCTCTACTTTGCTTCAGTTTGAACGGTCGATGCGGCCTTGGCACAACGCTCCTCCCTGACCGCCACCAGGGCTGCACTAGCGGAGTTGGGGGTGGCCGCAAGGTAGAGCACTAGGGGCTCCCGAGGACGCGGAGCTACCATCACTGGTGGACTAGTAAGGTACCTCTTGAGGTCTTGGAATGCCTTCTAGGCCTCTTCAGTCCATTCGAAGGGGCCCTTTTTCTTCATCAGCTTGAAGAAGGGCAGCACTCGTTCCCCCAGCTTGGAGATGAAGCGCCCCAGCGCAGTCACACGCCCGGTGAGCTTCTACATTTCTCTGAGGGTCCTCGGCGGGCTCATGTCTTCGACTGCCTTGACCTTCTTCGGGTTGGCCTCGATGCCCCTGTGGGATACGAGGAAACCCAGGAGCTTGCTCGAGGGGACTCCAAACACGCACTTCTCTGGGTTGAGCCGTAGGTCCACTTCGTTGAGGCTTGCAAAGGTTTCTTCCAGGTCTTGTATCAGGGTTCTTGCCTCACGAGACTTCACCACAATGTCATCGACGTAAGCTTCAGTGTTCCTCCCTAGCTGCCGGCCTAAGGCGATGTGCATCAGCCGCTGAAAGGTCGTGCCTGTGTTGCGCAACCCAAATGGCATGCACGTATAGCAGTACACTCCACATGGGGTCAGGAAAGCCGTGTTCTCCACGTCTTCTACCGCCATCTTGATCTGGTGATAGCCCGAGAAGGCATCTAGGAAGCACAATAGGTCACACTCTACGTTGGAGTCGACTATCTGGTCAATGCGGGGGAGCGGACATGGATCCTGTGGGCAGGCCTTGTTGAGGTTGGTGAAGTCGACGCAAATGCGCTCCTTTCCTCCCTTTTTTGGCACAACGACCGGATTAGCCAGCCAATCGGGGTAGCGGACCTCGCGGATAACTCCTGCCGCCTCTAGCTTCCGGGTCTCTTGAACGATGAAAGCATGTTTCTCAGTAGACTACCACCTTGCCTTCTGCTTCACGGGGCGCACATTGGGGCACACGTTGAGGTGATGCTCAATCACTTCCCTTGGGACCCCTGCTAACTGATCAGGTTCCCACGCGAACACCTTCTTGTTTGCACGCAGGAACCTGATCAGGGCCTTCTCCTGCTCGGGCTCGAGGTTGGCCCCTATGGTGAAGGTGGCACTAGTGGGCCCGTCCTTGTCAACTGGTACCTGCTTGGTTTTCGCCTTGTCTTAGGTGAACAACTGCTTCTTTTTAGCCGGCATAGCCCCCTTGGGCTCAAGGGCATCGGTGCTAGTGGGCTGCACAACCGCGGCCGCCCTGAAAACAAGCTGGAGCACCTGCAGCGCATCCCTTGTGTCTCCTGACACGGTGAGGACGCCGTTGCTCCCAGGCATCTTCATGAGGTTGTACGCCGGGTGAGTTGCTGCCATGAACCGAGCCAAGGCCAGATAGCCGAGGATGGCGTTGTAGGGGAGGCCAACGGGGGCGATGTCGAAGTCGATCAGCACCATGCGGAAGTTGTCGCAGGTGCCGAAGGTCACTGGGAGGCGGATCTGTCCCAAGAAGGCGGTGGAACCGGCTCCGACACCCGAGAAAGGCCTGCTGGGTTGGAGCCGCTCCAGCGACACGTGGAGGAGGCTGAAGGCCTCCACCGAGAGCACGTTGAGGCCGGCACCACTGTCGAAGAGGGTCCTAGTGACGGGCACTTGGCAGATGGTGGGGGTGCACAGCATCGGGAGCACGCCCGAACCAATGGGGTTGAAGGGGTGGTCCTCCGAGTCGAAGATTAGATCGGTCTCGGGCGCCACCCAGCCCAGGGGGGCTTCTCGACGCTTGGAGGCGGTGCTGATCCGGCGGGTGAACGGCTTGACGTGATGGCTCGAGGGTGGTACCTGGGAGCCACACAGGAGAGCTACGACGACGGGCGGCGCTGGTGCGGCGAAATGGGCGAGGAAGAGGTCATGCATCTCCTCCCAGGAGGTGACAAAGGCCGTCGGCAGGCGGAGGAGCCACGCACGCGGGACGCTGGTGAGGGCCATGGGTAACCAGTTGGCCATCACCCGGTCGTCGCCCCCGGCTCTGAGGACGGCCTCCTCGTACGCCAGCAGGATAATCATCGGGTCCTTCGCGCTGTTGTAGCATGGCGGCATCTCGGGCTTGAACTTGCGCGGCCACTGCACCTATCGCACGGCGGGGGCCAAGGCCCGGAGCCCCCTGGCCCCAGTGTCGGCATCCGTTGCTGGAGCGGGCGGCACGTTATCCGCCATGAGGGCGGGATCCGATGACGGGGGAGAGTGGGTCGTCAGGAGGGAGGACTCCGGCGCACCCCTACCTGGCGTGCCAAATGTCGGATTTTGGGTTCCGGCCGACCCTTGAGGTTCGAACACTGGGGTGCGCGCAGAGATCTCTCCCCTACCGATCTACGTGCAATCTCCTTGCGCGATCTCAGCTGGAAACAACGAACAACACAAGGGACACGAGGTTTATACTGGTTCGGGCCACTGTTGTGGTGTAATACCCTACTCCAGTGTGTGGTGTGGTGGATTGCCTCAGGGGCTGATGATGAACAGTACAAGGGAAGAACAGCCTCGCGAGAGGTGTTCTTGAGCTGGTGCGATGAACTGCTAGGGTGAGTTCAGTCGCCTCTCTCTCTCTCTCTCTGCTAGGGCTCTACCAGATTTCTAGATGTCCCTCTGGGTGTCTTTCCGGGGTGTCCACTTCCCTCTGTGGTGGCTAGCTCTATTTTTAGAGGCCCTGAGCCTCTCCCCAAATAATGAGCGGGAAGGGCGCCAACAATTGGCCATTTTGAAGGGGAACATCTAGTACAAGTTATCCTGACCAAAGGTGGTCTTCGGCTGCCAAAAGTACTGGTGATGACACCGTCTTGGGCTCCACGGTGACCTCTGTCCTGCCGCTCTGCTGGTCTTGGTCTCGTTGCACCGGAATGGTAACCTTTGCCCGATGCCTTGGCCTGCGCTTTCCCCCTTTGCACCAAAGGGGAAACAAGGACACTACGCACGCCGGTGCCCGCCTGGTCTCGATCGTCATGGCTTGCGTCACGGGTTCCTCGCGAGATACCCCTGCCTTGATCTCTCCGCCTCCTCACGAGCCTGCCTGATGAGGCTACCTCTGAGGAAGCTTTCTGTCGTCCGCCCCGCGAGGGATGGCCCCTCGCGAGGGTCTTGAGCTTGAGCTGATGAAGATGGGCCGCGCTGGGCCCCCACTTGAGCCATGCCGCAGGCAGGCAAGTCTGGGGACCCCCGTTCCCAGAACGTCGACAAACTAAAACTAACTAGTACGATTCCGATACATAAGATCAACATGTTAATGCATCTCAATGATTCACAGATCATATACAAATATGTAGCTCCAAAAGCAAAGATCTAGAAAAAACATCTGTTCTTCCTACTAACATGGATGCTTCTCTTGGCCAACATTCAGTACAAACTGAAAGACAAATTTGTTTGTGAAGTCTACAATTCCTATTGCAAACGTAAGTGGTTTCACCAACAGCTGGAACCATGAGAATGAACCACAATGAGGGAGGAACATCCACTGCAATATGATTTGGTCTTCTCTCGATCACACCGCGAGACTATTTTTGGAATACAAACTTTAACTTAGGAAAAATGATGCCCATTGTATAATCATACCAAAGCAATGAAGCACCTAGTGTTGGCCAATAAATAGTACAGTACTACTTTTCTGCAGTCCATGAAGTGACTATCCAATCTTTCTGTGTCTATTTTCAAATGGCACTGCATGAAGTGACTATACTATTCTCTTGCGCAGTTCAACCAAAACTGCGGACACTTTGTTTGTTTGACAAATAGCAACGGGTAGACATCTCTGTCTGCACAAATATCAAGCAGCTAGTAAAAATATACCACACCTTGTATTTTCGGTTTAAACATGTCTCTTCCGCTTAGCATCTAACATGTTCTGCACTGGACAATCTGATACAGTTATGTTTTGCCCTGGACAATTTCATACTGAATTGATTTGCTGGTTCAGAGCAGAAATATAGTGCCTATTCTTCATCAGACCAAGGATATCCATGTTCACAGTGATGGAAGAGGTGAAATCGATACAACCAAAATTGAGCATCCAATCATTGAATCATGTCCTGCACCTCCAATGTAGGTTCACCCTGCCAATAAATTCACATGCAAACCACTAGTATTACTATCTAATGACAGTACAAAAAGAGTAGCAAGATAGTAGCAAACCATGTATCTTCGTAATGAACAACTCATAGTGCCACCAATTGGATATAAAGGTTTGGAAAAAAATGCTCCTAATGTTGAACCAGTTGGACTTTTTGTGCAGTTCCACTAAAATCGAGCATCCCTGTTTGCATAGATATTGAAAGTGTGATTACTCTAAAAGTGGCACTAGTTGAAGCATAGACTCACAAATATAAGCATTCCAATTTCTTAATGGGAAAAGGTAGCAAGACTATTTCTAACCACCTGTTTGAAGGAATAAATAAAGCAACATCGGCTGATGTCAGGAAGGCATACATAGTTTCTTCTGAAAAACTGAGCCATTCTTGACCTTTCCTCTTCTTTTAAGCAAATTTTGTGCAGTTCTACTAAAATAAAATGCCATCACCGCCTTGACAATTCAGTGACACTGTACAAAAGGAAATGACTTAACATTACATCATGATGTCAAGTATGTAGTCGACAGGCATTAGAGACAAACATACAGACCTCCTCCGATAACATAATGAACATTAATTTTAACAAAGGTGTGACTAGCTTTACCGGGATAATTTGAGTGAACTCTACACCCTTTGTTCCTTAATATAAGACATTTTCGTGGTTCAATTTAAAGTACCCAAACATCTAGTATTTAGAAAAATAGGTAGTAGTTTTCTTGAGCACATATCTGGGAAAGCTTGCCACACTTTATTTATGTCCATACACTAATGCAACACCATTCGAATACTACAAAAATACACTAATCCAGTGGCTAGTGCAACAGTAGAGTAGTTAGTTTATTACAGGGTACAGTACAATGTTTTACTGAACAGATTTCAATAAACTCTAGCACTTGAAGGTTTCTATAAGAATTAACAATACAAAATGTAAAGGTAACAAGTTTCAGCATTGGTATACTAGCTGTGCATGAGCATTAAACCAAATACAAAAGTCTGAAGGTAACTACCATTATTAACTAATGACAGTATAAAAAATTGCAAACCATGTACCTCCAAGGTAAATATCATTTCAAACTCGGGGGGACCTTAAAAAAAGCTATCCCAATCTTGATAATCGATCAAACATAAAAACTTGATCGAACGAATCAAGAGAATAGCAGGAGGAGGAGGTGCCCACTCTTGACCTTTCCTCTTGTCTTCATAATTGTCCGTGCAGTTTAACCAAAATAAAATGACATCAGCGCCTTGGCATTTTGGTGACACTGTACAAGAAAATTAACTTATCTCATGAAAGTGAGGTATGTAATCTATAAGCATTAACAGTGCAAAAATCTGAAGGTAGTAACAAGTTTCATCGTTGGTATACTGGCTGTGCAACAGCATTAGAATGCCTTAGCTGAAAAATCTTTAATACATCCACAATCGACAACTAACCCTGAAATAATCCAGTGACATTAAATGGCATTGCTTATATTTATCGGTGGCATTAGACTGAGAGCGGCATTAGTTAAATGTGGCATCACTTTAGCAGTAGCATTGCTTGACTTGACTGCTGGTGTTATACTAACAGCAAAAAAAGTGGCAATAAGAGGATGGGAGGCCCATACGGACTAGTACGATGTACCTCCACGGACACAGAGTGGTGAGGGCCCAGAGCATCAAATATCCAGGCAGCATATGTGGATTACGTCCCATTTTTGTTCTCTTTAGCCACCTTTTTCCTATGTGAGGACAACAAACCGATCGACCTGGTCATTCTCTATTGCGTTGTGATGCCTTTCTACCCTTCTTCAACCAAGAGACACGATACTCGTTCCTTAGCTACTGATTTTCCCCTTTTCAACCTAGATGCGGGTTCGATGCCTACTCTCTTGGACAGTACAATCTCCCTTCCTTTCCTTATTCAACCCAGACATCGATTAGTCTGCATGAAGTAGGGTTTCCTTTAATACTGCAAATTATGGTTTTCGTCTGCGTGGCCAGTAGAGCAGAGGATAGCAAATTGGGAAGATGGTGGAGTGGAAAAAGATCCACATGCAACGATGTGGCAGATGGGGCAATAGAACAAGGTTATGGTTCGAAAAGAGGTAGCATACCTGAGGGTCGGTGGGAAGTGGCTTCGCTCGTGGCCGTTGTCCTCCGCACACACTACGGCAGCGAGCTTGGGGATGGAGGCCATCCCGCACGGCCGCTAGGTCTGAGAGGACGGCCTTGTCGTCAGCGCGTGACCTCGCTCGCCGACGACGAGTGCGTCAACGCTGCACGTCCTTTTCTTCCCCGGCGGATCTGTGACCACCGGTGAGGAAGGAGAGAGGGGTCGTCTTTTTTAGATCTGGAGAGAGGGTGGTAGTGTGAGAAGCAAGTGGGCAGCCCTTAGCAAGAAAGCGCTCAATCTCCAGCCTATATATCTTTTTTATACTACTAGTACTGGAGGTGGAGTAGTGGTAGTGTAGTTTATATTTTCTCTACGTCAGTACCAGTTAGTCGTGCTCCAAAACTGATTGGCACGCCATTAAAAAAATAAAGGTCGATAACTAATGCGGCACCTCGGGCCAACGCGGCCAGATCGCATTTTGCATGAGAAATTACACACCATGTTTCGTTGACATGTGGTCCCGTTCCAACATATCAGTGAGACGATGGCGAGTAGTAGGAGTATTTCTGAACGGACGTGTAGGCCGAGGCGCCTCTTCGTGAACTGTGGAAAACTCGCAATCGTCCACCGACTCTTCGCCTTTCCCTCTCGATTTGGAACTGCTGTCGCACACTCTTCCTCTCCCTCCTCCATTTTCCTTCATCCCTTCACCCTTTCTGCTGCCATTGTTCGATCGTTTTCTCCATGGAGGGAACAGGCCGGAAACGACCCTGTTATTCTTTCCCTGATCTGAAAGATGACGTGGTGGAGGAACTCATTGATCGGTGCAACGTCATCACCTCGGCTAGCATGGCAGGTTCGTTCAAGGCCATTCTCGACTCAACTAATAATATCATTACAAAGAGCCTAATAGTCAAGGAGCGGTTTGATCTCCCCTATCTTCTTCGCTGTGACCCTGATGACTGGCGCCGGCACGATGGAGGCCTCGCCCTGTGCCAGTTGATGCCGCTTGATAATGATACGTATGATGTTAAGATGCCATCGCTTGAGGGCAAGGCTTGGGCGGGCACAAATGGAGATTGGGTTGTTTACATTGGGTCCAACTGCGAGTGGGAACTTGTGAATGTGTACACTCGTCACCGGGTTCCACTTCCAAAAATCTCAGCAGACTGCCCAGAGGTTGAGCACACCGGTATTGTACGCACATTCAAATACGATCATGGTGACTATCTTCTATGGAATATAGCAATTTGTCGAGTTCCCAACCGCTCTTGGAATTACAACAACTATCAAGTTGTTGCTATCTTCGACAAGCTTGTTGCCGTCCTTCGTGGTTTGACTCGATGGATATTGCTCAAAAATCAGTTTCTGTACACGGATGAGTAATGTGATGCAATTCAATACGAGGGCCTTGTGTTTGCTGCCACCACTCGTGGCACTGTTTTTGCATGGGATCCTCGTAGTTTCGGTACGTTTGTCTTCCACCATAATTATAATTGTTTCATCCACATGCGTGCAGGTTAGCAAGTTTCCCTTTACTAATTAACCTTCTTCTTGTGTTTCCAAGGTCCTGTGAACATCCCACCACCTATACTTGAAAATTTTTATAACCAAGGGGGAGATGACGATGGTGATGATCACGAGCATGAGGACGAGCAACACCCATATACTTTGTGGCGCCTGGCAACTAATTCCGATGGATCACCTCTTCTTGTGTGTATACAGCCCACTGATGATGTTACTGCTAAGGAAGCAGGTGTAGTCTCCCATGGTCGCACTCTCCGGACCTATTCCAACACCTGTTGCATGGTATTCGGGATGGATACTAGTGTGCTAGCGCCAACTCCTTCTCCCTGGTACATAATTGATAGTCTTGGAGAAAACTCGCTCTTCCTTGGACAAAACTATCCAATGATGGTGAAAGGCGATCCAACTGTTGTTGACACAACGTTAACAGTACCATTTATGAGAAGCAACTGTGTCTATACCTGTGACATTTGGGTGGTTCGCTACCCTGGTACTGATATAGTAGGCCGCTTTAGCCTGGATGATCAGTCCTGCGTTGGTTTCCAGATCGACAATCGATGGCCCGTCCCAGAGAATCACTTGTGGTTCAAAGCAAGCGTTTCCAACGCCGAGGAATGTTTGAGTTGAAGTTCATTTCATTGCTTGTTATTTGTTGTGTGGTGAAAACTTTAGTATTTATAATGTATCCTCGTTGTCGATGTGGGTTGATGACCTGTTGTATGTAATAAAATGATATGCCTGTGATAAACTTACTAAATTTATGAATGGCTTTCGAGTCGCTTCTCTGAGTGAGTGGTGCAACGAGGTAAAAAATATTTTCCGAATACATTATTGTACGTGCATTGCGACAGGTTATCGGATGAGGCCAATCAACAATAGTAGTACACTATTTGTACTAGCTTCACATGCTCCGCGCGTTGGGCCGGTGTTTTTTACTGTAGCCATATGTTACTGTATTCGCTGTACGTAACCAGCACCTCGAATCCTCAATACTAGTACTATATAGTAGGAGTAAGTAGTAGGAGTAGTAGGGTGGCATGGGCCGGAACAAGCATTCACGTCCAGGAGTACGGCACACGCCACCACCACGACATCCATCTGACACCATATTATTTCTTGGAGTCCATGCTAGAGCAATCTCTTCAACCTCGTCGTTTCTCTAACTTCAGCCATCGTGCAGCGGGCGAGGTGGGGGTTTGCCAATAGTCGGTTTCCTTAACTGCGGTCCCACTTGTAAGGCCAACTCCAACGCACGACCCTCCGTTTGGCACAAACTCCAATGATAATTTTGACAAGAAAAGCAATACCAAAGAAAACAAGAACCACAAGAATACATTTTACTACTCCTGTAAGTTGGATTAGTGCCTTCTCGATGCATTCATTGTTGATCTGCGGAGTCTCGATCTTGCGTGCTTCTTTCTCCTTCGAGTGTAAAGACGTAGACGTTGCTTCCTCACATCTAGTCTCATGTCTAGCCTCTATTCTAGTAGGAGTATCAACAAGTGCACTAATCTCATCTCTAGCCTCTGTGCTAGCTAAAAGTGATAGAACATCTACTAAATTGCACTCTATCAATATAAAGATGTACTCTTCTTCCCAATACAAAAACTTGCATCCATTTGCGGCCACCGAAGATCTTTATTGGATTTGCATCTTGGGTTAAACTATAAATAGAATCTTACTACTCTTGAGTAACTCCAAAAGCGTCCACCAAAGATCTTTATTGGATTTGTTTTTCATCACCAGCACGTCGAGGTGAAAAGATGTGCAGGTTCAGTGGGTCCTCTTGCGTTTTCACTGACATGTGGGGCCGCATGTGAGCAAATAGACGACGGGCTCCATGCGTCCGCTGGCTGGATGAGAAGAGAGATAGAGGAGGGCTGAGCACGGATTGCAGGAAATTTGTTCTACGTACCTCGATATAGGCTCGATATAGTGGGGTGGCATGGGCCATAACTAGCATTCATGTCTAGCAGTACGGCACACGCCACCCACACGAGTCCCATCCGACACCAATTTTCTTGGAGTCTGTGCTACAACCATCTCTTCTCCCTCCTGTCTTCTCAGCCATCGCGCGGTGGGCTGGGTGGGGGTTTGCCGATAGTCGGTTTGCTCAACTGCGGTCCCACTTGTAAGTGATAATGCAACACCGCACGCATTCCCGCTTGAGCGGCGTGCTGGACCAGCCGTGTGGGGGTGCGACGCAAACACGGCAGGCTTTTCCTTTTGAACTCGTAACTTGTAAAATTTGATTCTGCTCCATGGCGAGACCGATAGATAGAAAATAACGATTTTGCCTAGAGTAATGAGAAGTTTGGTTCTGGCGCCGTTTATGCATGGAGTACATACGAAAATTATGAAGTTGATGCGAAAGGTAAGATAATTACTGTAGTATCATATACTACTACATGGATTTTACGGAAAGATAAAATACATACGGATCCATCAACGACATCCTCACGCCCTAGTGCGCCGGGTCACCAACCGACGTGTGAGGAGCAGCGGCGTTGGCGGCGAGCTCAAACTGCTTCTGAATAGTGCCGTCCAAGGTTGCCCTGCGGTCCAAGAAGGCCAGCGTCCTATCGTCCTCCTCTTGCATGTAGTAGTCCTTGTGGATGATTTGCGCGTAGACGTGGGTGATTACGTCGATGGTGTCTTGCTGTGCCAGGTGCTGTGCGGCGAGCGCGACCTCGAGGTGGACATTCTCCGGCGCGACAACGGGTAGTCGGAGGGCCACCAGTGTGTCGAAGAGGTTGTCACCATAGTGGCCATTGAGGGTGGCGGGCATCGCAGAGCCTAGGCGCATCGGCTGGAGGCTTACGTCAAAGTCGTCCGCAAGCTTCTTGATGACGGTGAACTTGTCGAGGAAACCGATGAGGACCTCGTCAAACAAGGAGACGAAGCTGTCGTCCAAGCGGCCCCTTGCCCTGGCGGCCTCAAGCAACACTTCCTGGAGACGTTCCTCGTTGCCGGGCCGCAGGCCGGCATCGTGGACCATCTGGCACAGCCGGCTGATGCTCGCGCTCATCGTCTCCATGGGTCTAGCTTAGCTTCTAGTCAACTGATCTTGTGATCCGAGTGATCACTCTTGCCCTTGGTTAGCGTGCGTAGGTGCGTAGGATTTCGTACTACTCCTCGGCCCTCTACTGCACCTGCCTTTTGCTGTATGATAAGTGGGCCAGCCACCCCCTGGGCCCACGTGTCATTCACCCAAAGGCAGTTGCCGTAAGTCAATGAAGCTGCGTCCCCCTCCGTGCCGATGCAGTATAGTCATCTCACCGGACCTCTAGTTGGGGCCAAACGAGAGAAGTTTGATGTTTACTGCTTTATTGGTACCCTTTGCATTTTGCGCCAAGTTTTGACCTTTGATTTAACTAATAAAATGTTAATGCATGTAAACAAAAATGTTGTGTAAGTCACCTTACGAAAACCAAATAATCCAAAATACTTAGGCAGGGTGCATTAACTCCCTCCTTGTTTCTTAGTTCGTGACATATCAACCAATGAGAGATGTGGGTCGTGCATGCTTTCAATGACTTGAGACTACCAAACATGACATGCAGTGTTTAGTTCATTGCATGTAATCCTATTAGTACTCTAGTTAGCAAAAAAAACATTAAGTTCTCTCGCCGATAGGAATAAAACACCATGTATTTATTTATAGAGGGAGTAGTACATTTTTTGTGACATGCATTACTAGATATTGCTAGTCAAATACTAAAATCCAGATGGACATGGTAGTACTCCTAAATCCAGACGGTGGTGCTACTAGTACTAGTAGTAGTAGGAGTACTAGCACTGTACTACCCGTTGGTCAAATTATTACGTGCTGCTCCTCATAGTGAAGTGACAAGACCCTGCGCCGGAGATGACACCTGAGTATAGGCGCCGTGTTCGGCATACCATAGTCAGCCTCACCGTCTGCAGTCACTATCATCATGGCTGTAGAGCTAGCCTGCTTACAACTAGCCCTGTTCGACATAATTTCCCATGCGTAGATGCCCGTGCATTGCACGGAACACCAAGATTGGGGGTGGACGGCTCAGGCAGAGGCCATCGCGCCAGATTTTTCCATGGCCTTCTAGATGTGGTGGGGAGGAGATAAGGCTGATAGTGAGAGATAAGGAGTTGTTTGTAAATAGGGAACAAGTGTAGGCACCTTTTTGCAAAAATGGAGAAGCTTGGTTTGTATGCGTCAGATCTAGATCCGACGGCTATTGGTGAAAGATGGGAGGCACAACATCATCACCAACTCAGGACCTATTTGATTCGCAGGATTTTGAAAACGTAGGAATAGGACACGACACTATTACAAGTTTCAAACTGATATTACAAATGTTAGGAGTAATGCTGCACCTAGGAAGAGGGAATTTCTAGGAAGTTTACGTAAGAACTTTCATTACTTCAAGTGGATGCAGCATTATCGTACAAACTAAAATCCACCGCCCTGACAAGTCACTAATGGGCAAATAAGTTTTCAAGTCTCTGGCCACTTGATGTTTCAAAAACAAATTCAGCTTCTGCGGAGACTTTGCCATTTAGGCTTAGATGCTTGCGGTGATCAGCACGCCATTCATTGTTGCGCCAGAGAATGCCAAACCTCATTACCTTGAGCACACTTGCCTCGAGAAAAAATAACCTGGCCAATTTAATCTCAGATGTGCTCCCTCGGTAGTCGATCAAATCAATTTCTTTAAGATGGAGATCAAGGCATTCGATGAGATTGTTATAGTGCAGCACATTTTCACTTTCGGGTCTTTTTTATCTGCAAAAGAAGAGAGCATATTAGAGCAGCTGTCTGCATAAGATTGCCGTGTCGTCAAGAGGTACCAATATCATGCGCTCATATGATAGGGTTGGCTGGCTAGTGATATTTCTCTCTCTCTCACTCACTCTCTCTCTGTGTGTGTGTGTGTGTGTTCTCTCATTTAACTAGGAGCACGTGAAGATCTTGGGCATTTCTTGCCTTCCACTATGTGGCAGATGCCATATTAAGCAAAAGTATGCCACATAATACGCGTCAATGTCAAATCAAAAGATTTTGGCACCGCTCTCGTGATGTGAGAGAGTTGGCACCGCTGTGCACACAGACCCACATGTATAAACAAATCAATCAAACCAACTACGCCAGCCTCTCACTCTCCCAAACAAGTGTTTTTTATTGCCTCAGTCCTCTCTCTCTCCCACGCAGTGCTTTTTCATTGCGTGAGTTAATTTGGCACCGGAGCAAAGTAGGTGATCCAGATTGGGGCACCAGGTGAGCAATGGAGGGGCATCGATGCCAAATGCATCACAAGTGAATTTGGCACATGTTTTGGCCTACATAGCCCACTTTTGTACTCCCTCTGTCCCAAAATTCTTGTCTTAAATTTGTCTAAATACGGATGTATCTAGTTACACTTTAGTGTTAGATACATCCGTATCTAAACAAATGTAAGACAAGAATTTTGGGACGGAGGGAATACTACCTCGTATTTACTATAAAATTTTAACCATAGATTTACCTAAGAAAATGCCAATGCATGTCACTAAAAATTACACCATTTGAAATTATGTTCAAATACGAATCCAACGATATAGTTCTTAGTGACATGCATTAACATTTTGTCAGTTAAATCTATGGTCAAATTTTGGTACTGCAAAATTGGAAGAGTAAACCAGGACAGAGGTAGTACTTGCTCTTAGGGGAACCATAGAGTTACTTGAGTAGTCTAAGTTACTTTCCACTATGACTAGCCTAGGCTACTATAGTAGTACAACATAAAAAGGATGCAGGTGATCACGTGAGAAAAAATACTAAAACATTTCTTTCAGTGCAGTGTGTAGATGCAGTTTTGAACACAACACTTGTCATCGTAATTTGGGAAAATTATGAAAAAATTGAGCTACGTTGTGATTACCATTTACTTATAGGAAAGAAGTTTCACCTCGATGAGTAGCTTCTCCGTGCACGGAAAGCATGTAAGGAATCTAACAACTTGATCCAGATTGGGGCCGATAGATTTTAGTGCTAAGATCTTCACTGTGCGCATGGACTGGGTCAAGCTTGTGGGAATCATTTTCTGGAAGACAGGTCATAAATACATCAAGAAGAAATTAAAAAATGTGAATTTCAAGAAGACGGAAAAGAAGATGAGTGTTGTACCTGAACGATTACGGATCCAATAAAGAGTTCGGAGAATTTGGCAGACGAGTACACCAACGCTGTCAATTTCGGCGCGTCAATGACCCTGATTTTTGTTGGACCTTCTAGATCCGATACAAGCAATCTCTCAAGGAAAGGCGCATTCTCAATGACCATAACGTGGAACAGCTGGAGTGATCTCTTCCCAATTGATGTCTTGTTGCGGGGCCAGCAAGACACATAAATCCATCGGAGATTCGTCGAGGCGATGTGGAGGCTAATGAACCCATGGATCTGCTCAAGACGAAGGTACTCGAGCGCAGTATAGCTGCGGAGCAGGTGCTCCATAGCCTTCTTCGAGATGACAATGTCGAAGAGGTCAAGCTGCTTGAGTTGAGGGAGAAGAAGGGCGGGCGTGACATTAATCTGGGGAAGATAGCAGGAGTTGAAGCTGGCACAGCGCAGCGTTGGCGTGAGGTGGAGCACGGACGGCGGCAAAGAGCGACATCGTCCAGCTTCAAAGCTGAGCTCCTCGAGCTGATCTAGGGCGGGGGATAAGAACCACTCATCGAACTTGGGTTGGACCTTGCAGTTGGTACTGAACATGCGGATGTCAAGGCGTCTGGCTGGCCCAGGGTGCGATGAAAGGATCTGGGAGCCTGCGGCCATGCGTTTGCAATCCCCGTCACAGAGGCAGCTGTCGACAGTGAGGTTGAGGGGGACGAAACACCAGAGGGGGCGCCACCGCCGGGAGATCAGGGCGGTCCGCACGGCAGACTTTGTGGGGAGGAGGCCGATGATGACGAGCAGCATGTCGTCAGGGAGGCTGCTGATGAAGTCCAAGCTCGCCGGATGCGGTTTTGGCTCGAGCCGCCTCCGCTTGTTGGCTGCCTTGCCGTCCATCTCAACTGGCGGCGACGCTGGTGTACACATGTGCTGGTGTGTGTTGTGTGCTGGGTGTGTGCGAGTGCATCCTTCTGTGCATGCCGCCGCGAAGTGGTGAATTGTGCGCGAGTGCGTCCTTCGCGCGCAAGAAGTTTGTCCTCAATGCGCCATCAATTTACTAGTGTGCGGGGTGCTACCCCGTGTGGTTTCAACTTTGTTTACTTCACCGTGTGTCAGATGGGCCTCTAGTTTACTTATTTTCACCCACTGCCACATGGGCCAGCACACGAAGATACAGAACACGAGCTGACAAGGCAGCATGTGGGTTGGTTGACCGGTCAACTAAACAATACATGGAGCTATACGCTGACACAGTGAGCATATAATCCGTCGGTATAGAGAGTTCGAGTGAGAGGGGAGGCCCGTGAGAGATAGTAGAAAGAGAGAGAAAGAGCTACTCCCTCCGTTCGATAATGTAGTTCCAACATTTTTTAAGTCAAAGTTTTGAAACTTTGACCAAGTTTATAAAGAAATTACTTATATCTACAATACCAAAGATAAATGATAGTATGAAGTAAGTACATGTTGTGATGAATCTAATGATCGTTCTAGATGTAAATGTTTTTCTCCACATATAACTGGTCAAACTTTTCTGAGGTTTGACTTTTCAAAACATCCATATGCTTATGGACGTGACAGAGTCCCTAACTAGAGAGAGAGAGAGAGAGTGAAAAAAGTGTGTGTGCGTGTGTGAAAGAGACATGGACAACACATGATAAAAGTAGAGAAAAAGCGTGCGTGTCTTATGCAAACATATCACACATGCATCTTCGACAATGGAGGCAAGGTGAGGAGATAGTGTGTGGTTGTTTGGAACCGAGAGAGCAAGACCCCTAGCACGTGGCCAAGAGGGGTCTGACAAACAAGGCAGAGAGGTCGAGAGAGATGTACGGAGAAAATGCAGACATGGGGAGGAGAGAGTGTATGTTTGTCATAGAGAGATCCCCTAGAGATCGTGATGGGACTACATGGGTGGGAGATCGAGTGACAAGGTGTGTGCGCGATAGAAGATGCCCCGAGAGATATCGAGATAGACATATGGATGGAAGGATACAATACATGTGTTCCTGATGGCTAGTAAGAGATAATCATACTTAGGAGGGGGGAGTGCTTGCGCCTATGCTGGAGTGAGGGATTATGGTACTTAGGGGGGTGCGTGTCACATGGAGAGAGAACAAGGGCGGAGAGTGTTGGATGGGTCTATATGTATATCGCGAGCAAGACATGTGTATGTGTGAACCAGGGATATATAAGGCCAGTTTGGCTTGCGTCCTGAGCATCTTTTGCCTGGCCGGGGGTTGTGGCTGGATTTCACACACGCTTGTTTGGCTGCTACCCTGTAAAAAAGAAAGCCCTCCTGGCCTGGGTTCCCTTGCACTTTAATTAGCCTGGATGAACTCCAGACACTGCAACACTACACAAAAAGACACATCCATGACAGTTTGGGCCAAACGAAATTTTTTCTGTCATACATATGACACTTCTATGACGATAATTGTGACAAAACCCGGTATCATCATAGATGTGGTGGGATCCTACTTCTATGACAAAAAATCATGACAGAAAATGGGCTTTTCGTCCTGGGCGGGCCGGAGATGCAGCTGCATGACATTCTTTGGGCCGTCCATTATGGAAAAAACCATGGTAGAAGAGAGGGGGAGGAAAATTTCGAGGAGTTCCCGGTTATGGTGGGAGGTCGGGGGCCGAGCGATGCGCGTTTCTCTCGTACACGTACACACGTGTGTGCGAGGCGTTGGCTCTAACTGAACCCGAGTGAGGCATTGGGCTCTAACTGAACCCGAGCGATTGCACTGCAGGTTACGCGTTACTGAACCCGAGCGATCGATCGATGGCTATTAACTAAACCCGATCGAGCGATTCCTTCGCTACTGCTGCTAACTGAAGCCGATCGATGGGATGAACAGTGAGCGTTGCTGGGGGGGTTGGATGAACAGTGAGCGGTGGTGTTGCCTCTAGATGAACAGGACCCCGTGGTGTGGTGGAGGGCTGGATAAACAATAGACGGTGGAGGGGTGCCCGTGGAGGGGTGGATGAATGGGACCCCGTGGTGTGGAGGGCTGGATGAACAGTAGACGGTGAAGGGGTGGTTGAACAGGACCCCGTGGTGTGGAGGGCTGGTTGAACAGTAGACGGTGGAGGGGTGCCCGTGGAGGGGTGGTTGAACAGGGCCCCGTGGTGTCGAGGGCTGGATGAACAGTATACAGTGGAGGGGTGGTTGAACAGTAGACGGTGGAGGGGTGGTTGAACAGTAGCCGGTGGAGTAGCGCGTGGTGGAGGCTGGATGAACAGGAGCCCGTGGAGGCTGGATGAATAGGAGCCCTGGAGGCTGGAGGAGGTCGATGGTGGAGATGAACAATATCCCGTGGAGTCTCGTTTTGCGGTACTCCACACCCCTCCCAATGAATAGGACCCCCATTTCTACCGTAGCGCTCCAACACAAGTCTGTTTCGTCCGTTTTGCGATACGCCACACCCCTCCCGATCAACAGGATCCCCGTTTCGGCCGTAGGAGGTCCGTTTCCTCCATTTTGTGGTACGCCAGACCCCTCCCGATGAACAGGATCCCGTTTCGAACGTGGCCGGTCGAACACAAGGCCGTTTCCTCCGTTCTGCGGTACGCCAGGCCTCGTTTCCATCGCCTGTTCCGTCCAAGCCCTCCTGATGAACACGACGCATTCCATTGCCTCCCCATGAACACGACGCATTCCGTTGCCTCCCCATGAACACGACGACGATGTTGTTTCTCCGTTCCGACCCAGCCATGTGCACGAGCCCTGGCCATACGTATGCGTGAGTAGGCGTTCGAGACCCCGCCCGTATGTACACATACGTGGCCGTATTTTCTTTCTTGCACCGTAGCTGCTGTACGTACGTGTAAATGCTACGTGCGCACCTCTACTACGACACGTGTGCGCCTCTACTACGACATGTGCGTGCCTCTACAACGACCAGTATGTACATACACGTTCGCGACCAGAATGACAATGCTACGTACGCTTCGACCAGGTGGATCCCGACTGTCAGGCACTTCCTTGCCTGCAAAGATGTAGCTGGTTGGTCCCAGCAGTCAGGGGGTGAATCGTTTTTTTTTGCCCAGACGCACTTCCTTACGTGCGAAGATGTAGCTGCTGGGTCCCAGCAGTCAGGGGGAAACATTTTTTTCACGAAATACAGTGGCCCGTCTGGTGGGTCCCAGCTGTCAGGTGGAGGAATCATTATTTTCCGCGTAATAAGGAGGCACTTCCTTGCTGCGGCTGTGGACCCAGCTGTCAGCCTCTCCACGTACAGTCCACGTCCGATGGAAGTCGTTCCTTGACCACGTTGACCACGCCGCGCCGAGAGCACCAAAGCGGTGGACGACGGCGAGGCCTAGGAAGGGGACGACACGGAGGCAGGGAAGACTCAGCAGTTGTTTCCCATGCGGAGGGGAGTACGACTGTATGAGGGTTTACTGGTTCGTCTGCCGTCGCCGGAGAATAACAGCAGGTGTGGGCGAGTAGAGGGATGGCTAGGCCAGCAATGGGAGTACGGTCGGGCGGTGAGGCCTGCGTGGCAGCACAGCCGGCCGCGAGGAGGAGGGAGCAGGCAGTCCTGCCGGCGCTTGTTTGAGCGGCTGGAGCAGGAAGAGCAGATATTGAAGAAGCACGACGGCCGTTGGATGCACATCCAATAGTTAGTGCTTGTGCGTCAACCTTTTTTTAGGAAAGCCTCAAATCTGTAGAAAACAACATACATTCCATCTGCCATTATTTCTAATAATTTACAGCCCATTTGCTAATTCTTAAGGTTTTTTTTGGAGTCCATATTCTTTTTGTTAGCATTACAACCCATAGGGTGGCAACGGTTAAAAAATTATACGAATTTTTGCATATTTCGGTGCGCTCCAAACTGTTTTTAATCCCGAAATTTCAAATCACATTCAAACTGATTTTAAAAATAAATGTATATCAATATAAAATCCAACAAATTCTCCACGCATAAAAATTAATGTAATTTAAAATCTTGAAATGAAAAAAAGTTATTTGAAACGAACTGCCGGTTTGATGTTTTTAAAAAATGTACATCCCATTTCTCATTACTGATGGGCCATTTTCTCGGCCAGCCAAATGAAAGCTCTCCTCGTCTTGAAAGATTTGCAGCCCAACAGGCCTGACAAAGCGACTTACTTGGCAAATCACAAAAAACTGGGCTGTGGCCGTGGACCCAGCTGTCAGCCTCTCCACGTACAGTACTCTTCCGATGGAAGTCGTTCCTTGACCACGTTGACCACGCCGCGCGGAGAGCACCATGGCGGTGGACGACGGTGAGGCCTAGGAAGGGGACGACGCGGCAGTGGAAGCCCGCGCGGAGAGGACTACGACGGTTCACTGGTTCGGCTGCGGTGTGAGGCTACCGTTGCCGCAGGGCCTGGCCAGCTGTGGGAATAGTAGGGGGCAGTGAGGCCTCTGCGGCAGCACAGCCGGCCATGGGAGGCAGGAGCATGAGGCACGACCGGCGCTGCTTTGGGCGGCTGGAGCAAGAAGACCAGAGGTTGAAGAAGCACTACGGCCGTTGGATGGACATCATACGGTCACTGGAGCTAGAATCGTTCATATTGACTAAGTTGGCAAAGCCCTTCGTCCCCGTCAACTTAGTAGGCCCACGAGTCAGCCTCCTAGCAAGGTGGGTCCCAGCTAGCCAGGGGAGTATTCATTTTTGTGTGCGTAATAAGGAGGCACTTCCGGTGGGTCCGAGTTGATAGCGGGGGGAACGTTTTTTCGTGAAATACGGTGGCCCGTCTGATGGGTCCCAGCAGTTAGGGGGAAACGATTTTTTTTTCGCAAAATACTGGTGGCCCGTCCGGTGGGTCCCCGCTGTCAGGTGGAGGAATAATTATTTTCCGCGTAATAAGGAGGCACTTCCTTGCGGCTGCAGTGGACCCAGCTGTCAGCCTCTCCATGTACAGTACTCTTCCGATGGAAGTCGTTCATTGACCACGTTGACCACGCCGCGCCGAGAGCACCAGGGCGGTGGACGACGGCGAGGACTAGGAAGGGGATGACTCGGAGCCAGGGAAGACGCAACAGTGGATGCCCATGCGAAGAGGATTATGAGGGTTCACTGGTTCGGCTGCGGTGTGAGGCTGCTGTCGCCGCAGAATAACAGGGGGTGTGGGTGAGTAGAGGGATGGCCTGGCCAGCGGTGGGAGTAGTTGGGGCGGTGAGGCCTCCGCGGCATCACAGCCGCCCACGGGAGGCAGGAGCACGCGGTACGACCGGCGCCGGTTTGGGCGGCTGGAGCAAGAAGACCAGAGGTTGAAGAAGCACTACGGCCGTTGGATGAACATTGTATGGTAACAGGAGGTAGAATCGTTCATATTGACTAAGTTGACAAAGCCCTCCGTCCCCGTCAACTTGGTAGGCCCACAAGTTAGCCTCCCACTATGCTGGGTTCCAGCTGGCAGGGGAATATTCATTTTTTGTGCGTTATAAGGAGGCACTTCCTTGCGTGCGAAGATAGCTAGTGGGTCCGACATGTCAGCAGGGGGCACTTCATTTCGCGAAATACAGAGGTCCTTCCGATGGGTCCCAGATGTCAGGTGGAGGAATCATTATTTTGCGCATAATAAGGAGGCATTTCCTTGTCTGCAGCCGTGGACCTAGCTGTCAGCCTTTCCACGCACAGTCTACTTCCGATGGTGTCGTTCGTTGACCACATTGACCACGCCGCGCCGAGCGCATCCAAGGTGGTGGACGACGGCAAGGCCCCGGACATCAACGAGCTGGAGATGGGAAGACGCGGGAGTAGAGTCGCAGACAGAGAGGTGTACGAGGGTTAACTGGTTCTAGTGCGGTGTGGTTCGGCAGTCGGTGGAGAAGAACAGGAGGTGTGGAGGGTTGGAGGGATGGCCTGACCAATGGTGGAGTAGTGCTTCATAGCGAAGCGTGCTAAGCAGAGCTGCTAGCAGCAGGAGGCGGGAGGTGGTCCCGGCGGCGCTGGAGGAAGAAGACAAGAGATTGAAGATGGATGCCGGTCATTGGATGTAAATCCAACGGCTAACATGTCAGAATCATTTGTTGACTAAATTGACAACGACTTGCATTTGCCTCCAAAAATGTGGCACGTATTCAAGCCATTTTTTTCCAGAATTTACAGTCTTTTTTTGCGTGGTAGAATTTACAGTCAATTTTATATTTTTTTGAATTACAGCCATTAGGTGGGCTGGGTGAACAAATAATGTAGCATCCATGTGGCCCGTTTATTTTATTTCCTAAAAAATTACAGGCCATTTGCACTTTCTCGAAATACACGATTTTGCTGGGCCGATTCTAATTATAATGTTGGGTTGGGCCAGCAATGTTATCAAAAAATAAAAAGGGGCTGAGCATTTTGTTATAAATATATTTAAATAATAAGTGATATTATTACATTCGTCCTTAAATCTTACCAAGCTTTTGTACACAATCACTAGGATTTTCGTGCCAAAACAATCCAGGATTTTATTTGTTAAGAAATTATTTTTATAAGTTAATAAGATGTGGGATATTGTTTTCTTACATATGTAAGTATTTGTTAAATATATGATGACAATAAAAATAATATATAGTAACATATAAAATATACTTTTTTAGAAAAACAGGGAGCATCTCCCCGGTTCCATTGCTGAGAACGAAACCACAACATATTCTGATACAGCAGCTCAAAGAGCAGTTCGAAAGCAAAGGTAGAAAAGCTACAAACTAGGGAGTGGATGAACAAGTTCTCTGAATAACACAAATCACCCGAGCGGTGCCAAAGGCAGAGCGGATAGAGCACTCAAATGACACAAGGAGGGTCCAGCGAAGCCTTCATGTTCTTCAGCCGAGGGGCTGTGTCAGCCTGTGGCGACCAGTAAGCAAGCGAAGACACCGGGCTGGAAGGCGTAGCATGGTGGATGTCCCTCTTTTTCGGCGCCAGGTGCCCATCATCTTCATCAGTGATCTTGAGACGAGCCCACGGGTCCAGCCCCAGAGCAGGTCGAGCCTTGTTCAGCCACAAGTGACCGCCAACGGTTTCTGGAGGGATCTTGTTAGGGTTTCCACGAAGCTCATCAACTTGTCCTTGTCCGATCTGGAGGAGAGAATCGCCCAGTTCCTCGCCATGTTCCTGATCAACCTCAAGACCTGCAGAATGGAAATCCAGGAGGTGTTACTGAAAATCATAGCATTTCTATATTTCCAGAGGCACCAAAGGACAGCTGAGCTAACAGTGTTTAAAACTGAGCACTTTTTGGTAGCAATCCAGAATCTGGTGACAGATTCGAAGGATGAGCCAATCTGACTAGAGAAATATTCCTCAATGTGGGCCCAGAGATGTTTAGCAACTATACATTCAAAAAATAGGTGAGAACAAGACTCTTGTTCCAAGTAGTAAACATAATCAAGGGGTTTGATGATGTGTCTCTTCCTAAGGTTATCCCTAGTCATCAATTTGTTTTTGGAGAGAAGCCAGAGAAATACATGAATTTTAGGGGGAACACTCAATTTCCAGACAGCGGGGATAAACACGGGTTGAACCCCTCTAAAGTTGATAACATGATAGAGGGAGCTGTAGGAATACTTCCCCTTATTGTCCAGCTGCCAAATCAGGGCATCCGGCTTGGCAGTAAAGGTAATGCTTTTGGCAATTTCCTCCAACTGGAACCATTGTTCGATGAGACTATCACTAAAGTTCCTTCTAAAAGAGAGTTTTAGGCATTGACCATCCCACACTTCATTGACACTTTTGTTAAGCTCATTGCGGACAGAGTAAATAGGCCAAAATTGGACTACTAGGAGGATGTGCCAAACCAAGTATCTTCCCAGAACCTGGTTCTGCTCCCATCCCCTATGTTCCATCTATAGCCAAATTTCATAGCATGCATAATAGATTTTAATCCTTTCCAGAATCTAGAGGTCTTAGGGTTGGAGGAAGGGACAAAAATATTAGGTTTATTTCCTAGGTATTTATGGGTAATAAGAAGCTTCCAGGGTTTCAGGTCTTCCTCATAGAATCTTTTAATCCAAGACCCTAGAAGACAGATGTTAATTTCTTGGAGGTTAGGTATGCCTAGGCCTAAAAAATCTTTTTTTATAGAGACTAGCGCCCAATTAGCAAGGTGTAGCTTCCTATTTCCCTCAAAATCATTCCACAAGCAATGAGACATCTGAGAAGGGGTTGGATATCCTTTCTCTTCAGTTTATCATAGTGGAGAGGGATACCTAGGTACTTAATGGGGAAGTTACCTTTATTACAGACTAGAATAGAGAGGAAGTCAGCTAACTCCTGATCATCCATGTTGATAGGGATGAGTTCACTTTTACAGTAGTTGATTCTCATGCCTGAGGCTTGTTTAAACTAGGTTAGAACAGTTTTCAGATTGCTAGCATGTGTGGACTCATTGTCTAAGAAAAGGATGGTATCATCTGCATATTCAAGGCAGATGATGCCACCAGGGCAGACCTCAGGACAGAGCCCTGCAATCAGACTATTATCAGCAGCTTTGCTCAGCATTTTAGTAAGAGCGTCCAGTACTAAATTAAACAAAAGCGGGGAGATGGGGTCACCTTGCCTAAGGCCTTTACCAGCAAGGAAAAAATCACTTTCACAGTTATTTAACTTGACCCCAACAGACCCCCCATGAGTAAGTTGCTGGATCCAACTCTCCTCTATGAAAGGCTTGGAAAAGATCTAAGAGATCATTTTTCACCAAGTCCCAAAAATGCTGGTAAAACAAGAAGGGAATCCCATCAGGACCAGGAGCCCCATCAGGATAAGAGCTAAAAATGGCTTCCTTCACCTCCATCTCTGAAAAAGGGCTTCTAGCAGCTCATTTTCAGCAGGAGAGACTTTTCTCAGAAGAAGAGAAAAAATTGTTTTGTAGAGAGAACCCAGAAGGGGTTTCTTTCTTAAATAGGTCTTTGTAGAAGTCACTAGCCACTTTCAGCATCTCATCTACCTCAGTAACAGGGCCATTAGGGCCGTCAAGGGAGTGAATGAGGGTTTTCCTTCTCCTCTGGTTAGCTACTGCATGAAAGTAAGCAGTATTTATATCACCCTCCTTAATGTTCCTATCTCTAGACCTTTGTTTGGCTTTGATTTCTTCTTGAAGCTAAATTTTCTTGAACTCTCCATGGACAAAGTTTAATCTATTAGTCTCAACCTCAGAGAGGTCAGTGGTTTCTGCCTTAATATCTAGAGAATCGAACTCAAGGAGGGGAAGCCTTTTGTATCTTCTAAGATTAGCTTCCTCATTGGAGTTCCACCCTTTGGTAGTTCTTATAAATCTCCTGATTTTGATCTGCCAATTTTCTAGGGGGCAGCTGCTCCCAGTAGGCTCATTCCAGATTTTCCTGACTAGCTCAGTAAAATCTTCTTTAAGCAACCACCACTTTTCAAATTTAAAACTATTGCTCTTTGGAGTTTGGTTAAGACCAGAGTCCCAGAGCAAAGGAGTGTGGTCACTACCACATCTGGGCAGAGCTCTACAACTAGAAAGGGGAAAGAAACTATCTAATTCTGTGTCACAGAAAATTCTGTCAATGGTGGACATAATCCTAGAGCAGCACTTCCAACATATCTAGCAGAACTGTGGGTTTTCCTTTTGACAGGGCAATTCTCAACTTTATGGATAACCATTTTGCAGATAAAACAACTCTTGGGCTTGACACATTTATCCAAATGATGCCCTGGTTCCCCACAGTTGTAGCAGATCACCTCAGAGTATGCCATAAGGCCCGAAGCAGGGGCAGGAGCAGTTTTCTGGATGTCCTATCTCTTCTTTTGCTGATTCTTGCCTTGAGATTTCCCACTGATCTGAGAGTCAGAACCACCAGCAGATTGATCTTGGGCAATTACAGGAGCCTGCCCAGATTGTGCCCCATTTGGGGCGGAGGTGGGTCGTACCACTACCCAACCGGCGCTCCCCCCATTGTGATAGGGGAAATTCATCGGAGTTCCTGGTTCCTTCTCATCCTCCAGCCAGATGTTGTCTCTCAGGAAGCAGAAATAACCACCAGACAGCTCAATTGAAGCAGATTGCAAGCCTAGTTTCAATCTTCTTCAGGTTTGGGGGAGAGGTAAGGTAGGGGATCCACCTGCTCCGGCTCCGGTGGCGTGCTGGTGGGCAGGAGTCCAGTCAAGCATTCCCATCTCGTAGCACGGCGTGGATCTCCTGAATTCACTTCTCCTTTCACCAATCGAACGAACACAATCGGTGGCTCACTGGGGTGGGGCATCCTGTGCTTCTCTAAGAAATCTCCTTCGAAGTAGATCCTCATGGCTAGATTCAGCAGCTCCCAATCCACATGATCCTTGCACATCCGAGCATACCTGTGCGAGTGAGAGAACAGATTCGGTCCCTCCTCGGCTTCCTCCCTCGCAGCTTCCTCCTTTGCTTCCCTCCATTCGCGCGTGCACTGGGTCTAGGAGAGAGCGTCGTCGCGGATCCGCATCGCCCTCTCCCTCCATCTCCTCCCTCGAGTCTCCCGCAGCACCGCCGACGCGACGGAGTCGAGTGGCTGGAGCATCCGCAGGAAGGCTTTGTAGACATGTGGGAGATGCATCTTGTACATCTGCCTGTCTTCCAGCCATTCCCCCGTGGATATGGCCGGTGACTAACATGGGGCGCGCGAGCGGACTTGCTGAGGGGGGCAGGCGCGCCCGGAGTCAGGAGGCGGGGGGTGGCGGTGAGATCTATTTGCCAATTACTCCCTCCTTTTTGGTTTATAGGACTCAATTCAAAAATCTCACCAAGCAAGGTAGATGATGAATGGTGGAATACTTTTTGTAGTTTGCAAAAGCACCTAATTAATGCACTTGTTTTCCTCAAAAAATTATGTTTATCAATGCATGCATGCATAAAGTAAATGCATTGGTCAATTTTATCTTAATACTTGCATGCAATGATTTAATGCACCTTCGAATCTGAACATGTGATGGAAAACAACCAAATTGAGCCTTATAAAATGGAAAAACTAAAATTTTGAGATAAGCCCTATAAACCGAAAAGGAGGGAGTATATGAACTAAACAATCAACATATAAAATAATTTAAATATATATAATATAGTTAGAAGGGAAACATAAGTTGGACCTGGAGCTCCTATTCTTATATAGAAAAATAGAACAGACCTCTGCTTTTTCTTCAAAAAAATACATAAATTGGGCTGCCAAAAATAAAACCTCGGATGGGAGGTCTATGGACCTCCCATCCGAGGTCCTGGGCTGCGCATGTTAAAAATGAAAGCCTAGACGGGGCAGCCCAAAACCACGTCCAACACTTGCCAAAACTTCATCCCTCATTTTCAGTGTGTTTCGCACACTCGACATTGTGTGGGCATTTTGACTGTGCATCATATGAAGATGTGCTATGCATGAATGTTGATCAGCATGATGTTAACTGGCTGGTAGTTGCATTTTCGACCATGAATAAAACTTCCAACATGATGTTAACCCTGTTTGAAAAGGCCGTGTTAATGTAAATGCTCTACCTCTGAAAGTTGCAGTTTCTTATCTGAAACTGAACTTGCAGTTTTTTATCTGAAACTGAAACTTGCAGTTTCTTCTCTGAGAATCACATTTTCTGCACTTTTATACTCCTATGAAACCACATTTTTTAAGTGCTAAAAATAGATCTCTAGAATTCATAAAATACTTTATATGCTCAATACTGCAAATCTGAAATTCAAAAGACATTCATATATGAAAGTACTCTCAAAATACACAACACAAAACACAATTCACAACCTGCAAATACTGAAAACCCTAAGCTCCTCCTGACAATTCACAACCTGCCCGACTATTGGGCTGGGGGGGTAGCCCCCTCCTATTCCTTGGCGGTAGACAGCTGCCCCATTAGACGATGTGAACGGCGAGGGAGACGATGGCGGGGAAGCGTCGTCGGGCCAACTGCTTTTCTCCTCTTGCAGTTGGGTTCGGTCGACGAAGGCTCCACCGGCTCGCTCTGGCAGGACACCCTCACAAACGGCACCCTGTATATGCTCGATCCTTCAATCTCTGGTGGATGCTCAATCTGGGATCGATACTCCCACCACCGCTCCCTCATGATCGGATTCGGTGAATCTGTTTGCTCCATGGCCCAGAGGAGCAGCTCTATGTACTCCGGTGCGACTCCCTCCAGGAGTATCGCCGCCTTTTCGCTCTGTTGCAGATATTTGGCCATGGATGTCGCCGTTGCCGCTAGTTGGTCCTTGTTGTCAAACCAAGACTATATCTCCAACATCCTAGCTAGCTTCATAGGGTCGCCGTCTGCGATCCTCACGTACCGGTTGTACTCCTCCATCGATCTACTTCTCCACAGCACCTTCACTCGCCGGCGGTGGTTTTTGAATGGAAGAGGAGAGGAGCAGCGCTGGTTTTGGATTAGAACAGGAGAGGAGCGACGCTGGTTTTGGACTGGAACGGGAGAGGAGGGCGGTGGTTTTGAAATGGAAGAGGAGAGGAGCGGCGCTACATTTAGATTCGAACATGAGAGGAGCGGCGGTGGTTTAAGAGGAGAAGAGCGGAAGAGCGGCGCTGGTCTTGGAAGTATTTTTTTATTGTTTCGCGTATTTTGGGTCAAAGTTTGACCATGTACTATATTTGACAAGCAAAATGTGAATGCGTGTCACCAAAAATTGTATTGTTTGGTTCGTATATGAATGTACTTTCAAATTATATTCCCTCCATTTTTGTATACAAGGCTACAAACTCATATTACAGGTACCAAGGTAAAAATCAATGCTATGTTTAAGTCAATGTTGCAAGAAAGCTTGTTACCTTGATTGTCGTGTTAATTAATGTGGTTTTTCTCTCCCAAGCACAACAAGCCAACCCTCTTACTCCTCATTGGTTGATTAATGTTGGGAATGCAAGCTAACCTTCTCACTCCCGCATGCACACAAGGGATATTAATGTCCTCGGGTGCTAGTACGAGGCAAACGCCATCAATTTTGCCTCGATTAATGTTAGTGGACTTGTATAGTTGCAAATTGTAATTTTGATAGTGGCCTTGTATACAACGTATAACATATATTTTATGTGCGAAAATCATGGTCAATTATGACCCAGAATAAAAGGGAGACTAGTTAATGTGGGGTCGTTTTCTTAATTGAAGGGTAAATTGATTTTGATCCAGTCAGAGCGCGCTGGCCCTCTCGTCCAATCCTGAATTGCTGCTGCACGCTCCTCTCCCTCTTCTCCATTGCAAAAGCACCTCCTCTCCTCTCCATCATCTCCATTCCAAAACCACCGTCTCGCCTCTCCCTCTTCTATATTGCAAGACCACCGTCTCTCCTCCGTTTTCTAGACGCTTTGCTCCATGGCGCGGGCGCAATCCATGGATACAAAATTAGTATACTGTATACTATTTAAAAGTCGAGGGCGGGGTTTTCCTGCGCGGTAGGCGGCGGGGCAGTTCCGCCTAGTCGGTTTGACAGAGACACGAGAAGACGAGGGAGTAGGCTACTGCAAACATAGGGCTGTGTGATTTGACAGCGAGTTACTGCTGGACAGGTGGGGCCCCGTAATTTGACTTGCCATTATCATTTTAACTGCGGTGCTACGACCTGCGTGAGTCTCCCAGATTCCTGACCACCTCCATACAGGTGCCTCTCCCAATGCTCCACCATGTAGTAGAGGTTGGCTCTTGCATGAGAGCCCACTTCTCCACTTTTTCCTTGCCTCTCTTTCCTCCACATATGCAAAAATGCCATGTAAAGTGCACTATTGTACTTACTTTTACTTGCTCCTACAGGTGCTTAAGCTTGCCACATAGGCATAAAGTCTTATGTGGCAAGTTAATCAAGAAGGGAGAGACTAGTTTGGTGACCCAAGGAAGAAACGGTGCTAAGCGCATGTACCTAGGTGAAAAGACAATTTTGAGTCTATAGCTAATTAAATGAAGCAAACTTAGCAACACCATTTCATTGGAAGAGGTCACTCCTTGACAAATGCAATAAATACACACGCTTAGCACTATTTCTTCCTTGAGTACGAAGAAAGAGATAGAGAGGAGTAAAAAAATACACTTATAGCCAACCTTGTTGTAGTATGAGTGACTAAGTGATGACTATGTATGACATGCCATCATCAGATAGCCTAACACACCGTGTTAAATCTCCAAGGGCGCGACCACGCGAGCGACGCGACGATCGCGGTAGGCGCGACCATGATATGGGCTGCTGGCAGCCCTTGGATCTGAGATCAAACGGTCGCATGCTAAGTTGCTGAAAATTTGCAGAATAACCCTCCAGGATAGGATATTCACCCATAGGTCTAGAATCACGCCATGCAACTGTTCGATCTCAGATCCAAGGGCTCTCGGAAGCCCGTATCATGGGAGCATGGAAAGCCACTACCCTGTCGTTCGCACGCTGGCAGTTTGCTCCTACTCGTCCACGCACGTCCTTCAATACTATGGTGGTTCACTCCTAGTCATCCCATCCATTCACATTACGGCAGTTCCACTAATCCTAACATTCCTCCCAAATCCATGGCGTCCCAAATCTCCACGATCGGCGGTGAGTACAAGGTTAGAACCATCACCGGCGATGAGTTCGACGTCATCTACACCCGTTCTTCCGCGACAGTGAAAGGATGCCTTTCTCGCTTCAGACGCATGTTCGAAAACTCAGATGATGAGTGGGTCACTGGGCTAGATGTTGAGTACACCACAGTCCTGGGACGAGATAAGGATCTAAAGGACGAAGAGAGGAAGAAGCCCGTTGTGATCCAGGTTTGCGTACATAACGTTTGCTTGGTCTACCACATATGCCATGCCGACGTTGAGTGCCAGGATTTTAAGAACTTCCTCGAGAGCAACCTAGTCAAATTCGTTACTGTAGACTTTGGTAATGACAAAGAAGTCCTGCGTCGGATAGGCCTCATTGTAGGCAACACCTTCGACCTCCAGAAGAATCGGCTGGTGTCCTCTTGTCAGCCTTCAATGCTGACCCTAGCAGGAGCCATGGTTCATCCTTCGTACGGTAAACTGGAGAAACCTCATTACATGTTTCATCGTCATGCATGGCAGCGGAATGTACTAGATATAGACCACATCGAATACGCTGCAATGGATTGCTACCTTTGCTTCAATATCTACAAGGGTTGGATGAAGAGCAACAACCAAGTGTGCGGTTCAAGCAAAGAAGTATCGGCCAAGAGGAAGAGGGACAAGGACGAAGTCGAGGACGTGGACGAGGACTCCGAGTAAGGTGGCAGTGTCGTTGCTCATGGTGGTTCTAATGCAGTGTCTACCAGAATAGTTGCAAAGTTTAATTTCGGGTGTGCTTAATTTAATTTGAGGGGTGTGTTGTGCTGAGCCCCCAGCAGAACTATGTTATGTTTCTTCTCGTTACTTTAACTCTTCAGTACGTACATACTAGTATTTCTTACATTTCATCTTTTAGTTGGTATAGTACTACCACTCGTTTCTTCACATTATATACGTACAATATATATGGCCAACATCATATAGCCAGCAGTTTAGTTGTCAAAGAATTTCAGGGTGCTTAGTTTTGTCAAAGAATTCCAGGATGCTTAGAGGGTGCTTGGATCCAAGGGACTTATTTTAGTCTGACTAAAAATAGTCTCTTTAAGAGGCTAAAGTTCGAAGCACCCCTGACTAAAGAGGGGCTAAAACTAGTCTTGCGACTAAAAATTTTTAGTCAGGGGTACCCCTACTAAAATGTGGATTAGTCCTCTCTCTACTCATTTAACTCCTCTCCTTTAACACAGGTGAGTTCTGGATTGGAGGGTTTGGAGGATAATAAATGCTCATTAACTTGATTTTAGCCTTTTTAGTATTTGGATCCAAACATGGGTGAGGCTAGCATGTTTTAGTCCCACTACTTTTAGTCATGGGACTAAAACATATCCAAGCACCCTTGAGGGAGTCCTGGATTAGGGGGTCTCCGGACAGCCGGACTATCTCCATTGGCCGGACTGTTAGACTATGAAGATACAAGATTGAAGACTTCGTCTCGTGTCAGGATGTGACTCTACTTGGCGTGGAAGGCAAGCTAGGCAATACGGATATGGATATCTCCTCCTTTGTAACCGACCTTGTGTAACCCTAACCCTCTCCGGTGTCTATATAAAACGAAGGGTTTTAGTCCGTAGGACAACAATCACAACATACAATCATACCATAGGCTAGCTTCTAGGGTTTAGCCTCTTTGATCTCGTGGTAGATCTACTCATGTACTACCCATATCATCAATATTAATCAAGCAGGACGTAGGGTTTTACCTCCATCAAGAGGTCCCGAACCTAGGTAAAACATCATGTCCCCTGCCTCCTCTTACCATCCGGCCTAGACGCACAGTTCGGGACCCCCTACCCGAGATCCGCCGGTTTTGATACCGACATTGGTGCTTTCATTGAGAGTTCCTCTGTGTCGTCGCCGTTAGGCTTGATGGCTCCTACTATCATCGATAGCGATGCGGTCCAGGGTGAGACTTTCTCCCCAAACAGATCTTCGTATTCGGCGGCTTTGCACTGCGAGCTAATTCGCTTGGCCATCTGGAGCAAATTGAAAGCTACTCCCCTGGCCATCAGGTTAGATTTGGAAGTTTGAACTACACGGCCGACATCCGCGGAGACTTGATCTTCGACGGATTCGAGCCACAACCGGGCGCGCCGCACTGCCGCGATGGGTATGACCTAGCTCTGCTGCCGAACAGTACCCCAGAGGTCGCGTCCGCATCAGCTTCGACCCTTAGTTCAGAGCCAACTGCGCCAATCGAGGACGGGTGGTTAGACAATGCCTCAGGGGCTGCCGTCTCAACGGCGATCGAGCCAAACACCAGCATAACCCTCTGCGCAGCCCGTGACTCCAAGGTACTGGACTCTTTCCCAGACTCCGAACCATCCGCGCCTCTGCCAATCGAATCCGATTGGGCGCCGATCATGGAACTCACCGCCGCGGATATCTTTCAGCGCTTGCCCTTCGGCGACATTCTGAATTCACTAAAGTATCTCTCTTTGTCAGGAGAGCCCTGGCCGGATTATGGCCAACAGGATTGGGATGCAGACAACGAAGAAATTCGACGCCCACCCACCACCCACTTAATAGCCACTGTCGATGACTCAACCGACATGCTCGACTTCGACTCTGAAGACATCGACGGTATGGACGACGATGCGGGAGACGAAGAGGAACCATCGCCCACAGGGCGCTGGACGTCCACTTCATCATATGACATATACATGGTGGACACACCAAAAGAAGACGACGACGAGGAACGGAAGGACGCACCGAAGGCTTGTTCCCTCGAGAAACAGTCAAAGCGGCGGCGCAAGCGCCGCCCCAAATCCCGCCTCGGCAGAAATAACGATCATACAGACCCAGCGTTGGAGCAGGGCGAACCACTGCCGGACCACGGCAATACATGGAATCAAACCGAACAAACCAATTCTATTAAAGATAATAGTCCAGACGACATAACGCCGGACAGGCACCCGGAGCAGCAGAATGCCCGTCAAAGGCTTGTTGCCACAGCGAGGAGTCTGAAAAAGCAGAAGCAAAGGCTCAAGGCTGCGCAGGACACACTCCATATCAGATGGAGTAAAGTACTCAATACAGCAGCGAAGTACGGCGACAATCGCCCCACCAAGAGCTACCCAAAGCGGGAGTTGCTCCCTGAATTCGATGAGGAGGCCTCAGACCCCCCACAACCAAAAATCAAAACAGCCACCTGGCCGGATAGACGACCTCACGACCAACATAGAGCGGCAAACAATGACACTCACAAGACAATACACGATCCACGCGAGGGCTCGCACCAAAAGGACGGCACAACCAGATCCATCTATGAACCACGCAAGCGCGCCCCAGCATACAATGTAACACAACAAACATTCGAACAACGCGGTACACCCAGATACAGGGGTGCCACACACCCCCTATGTTTCACTGATGAGGTGCTGGACCATGAATTTCTAGAGGGATTCAAACCCGTAAACATAGAGGCATACGATGGAACAACAGACCCTGGGGTCTGGATTGAGGACTATATCCTCCATATCCATATGGCTCGAGGAGATGATCTCCACGCCATCAAGTACTTACCCCTCAAGCTCAAAGGGCCAGCTCGTCACTGGCTTAAAGGCCTCCCCGAAAACTCCATTGGAAGCTGGGAAGAGCTCGAAGACGCTTTTCGGGCAAATTTTCAAGGGACTTATGTCCGACCTCCGGACGTGGACGATTTGAGTCATATAACTCAATTGCCCGGAGAGTCAGCCCGAAAACTTTGGAACAGGTTTCTTACTAAAAAGAACCAAATTGTCGACTGTCCGGACGCCGAAGCCTTGGCAGCTTTTAAGCATAGCGTCCGTGACGAATGGCTTGCCAGACACCTCGGCCAAGAAAAGCCGAGAACAATGGCAGCACTAACAAGCCTCATGACCCGCTTTTGCGCGGGTGAGGACAGCTGGCTAGCTAGATGCAGCACCAGCGACCCCAGTACATCTGAAGTTAGAGATGGAAACGGGAAATCACGGTGCAACAGCAATAACAAACGCCGGAATAAAGAAGACAGCACGAAGAGCACGACAGTAAACGCCGGATTCAAAAGCTCTCGGCCAGGTCAGCAAAAGCCGCCCTCTAAAGGCACCAGAGACGAATTGTCCAGCCTAAACAAAATTCTAGACCAAATATGTCAGATCCATAGCACCCCTGGTAAACCTGCTAATCATACCGATAGAGAATGTTGGGTCTTCAAGCAGTCCGGCAAGCTCAACGCCGTACACAAGGGGGAGGATACACCAAGCGAAGACGAGGATGAGCCTCTCAAGCAAGACACTGGGGAACAAAAGAAATTTCCCCCAGAAGCCAAAACAATTAACGTGTTACACGTGATCAAGGGAAGAAACAAAACGGCACTCCCAGAAAAATATGCCCAAGGGCCTATCACCGCGAAGTCCTGCCACTGGTCATCTCAACCGATCACTTTCAACCATCGTGATTACTCAGCAAGTATTCGGCATGCAGGATGAGCTACCCTGGTATTAGACCCAATAATTGACAGATACCACTTCACACGAGTCCTGATGGACGGTGGCAGCAGTCTAAACCTGATATATCAGGATACAATCCGCGAAATGGGGATAGACCCAACAAAAATTTGCCATAGCAATACTACCTTTAAAGGAGTAACGCCAGGCCCAGGGGCTCGTTGCACGGGCTCCCTGCTACTAAAAGTTATATGTGGCTTCCCCGATAACTTCCGTAGCGAACATTTAACCTTCCACATCGCTCCGTTCCAAAGTGGCTATCAAGCACTACTCGGACGCGAAGCTTTTGCTCGCTTTAATGCAATACCGCACTACGCTTCCCTCACACTCAAGATGCCCGGTCCACATGGCATCATTACAGTAAATGGAAGTATTAAGCGATCTTTGTGCACCGAAGAGAGTGCGGCTGCCTTGGCAGCCGCACACTAAAAACGGCCTCACCAACTAAAGCATTTAATAGGTCGTCAAGACCTCGGACACGGTTAGTCGAGTCTGGTGCCGCTATATGTAATTTATACCGGATCAATGGTCACACCCCTATTACAAATACAAGGGGCTCAACACGTGCAGACAAGTGGCAATTTTTACTCATCTTGAATTATATATGGTTTCTTTAAAAACTATCTTTTCGCACGACAACTTTTTCACCTAAGTTCCTCTCTTTTACAGATGATCATCGTGCTACACCCGTCTAGGATACGGCACAATGGAGACACATGCGCAGACGTGCAGCAAGGACTCGCTCCAAGGATTCGTTTTAGATTAAGACCCTGCGTAAACCTTTTTTACTGTCTCTTGTTGATACATATCCACCGAATTCTCAGCACAGTTGAGAAGGATGCTGGCGTCTTGGCATGTGGCCACGTCAGAATAATGCACGTACCTGGACACAAGGGGCTTCTTATGAAGGGCACTATTTAGGCCCAGTTTATACCATCAAGACCGAATACCTTAGGGAGTGTTCGGCGTCGCGAGTTTGGCCTTATATGCATCAGCTCCGAATCATTGTCTTTGGTCAAATGTTGGGTTTGCCCGGCTCCTGTGTTTTGGTGCCTTACGTTCCGCTTTACCGGCTAAGGTAGCACCGGGAGAACTACTGCAATTGTGCCCTGGTTCATCCGGACGAGCACCTCAGTAGAGATTGGTCAACCACTCGATGACCTATCGGAATGTTAGAATTCCTCTGCCTTAGGAAGGGCCGTTTTCCGGCCCAGCATGTACGCACACCGCGATCGGGAGAGTGCGGAGCCACCTGGGGCTATCTAGTAGCCCCACTGTCAAACTCCTATGGCTAAGTGAAAGTGTTAAAGCATTATAGTCCGGTTGCCTCGTTCGCTACGCTATCACCTCCTTAGTAGGACCAAGACGTTGGGTTAAGTGTGAACACGCGTTTTTTGCGAGCACCTCCGCATTATATGCGTGGGGGTTGAAGCCGACGGCTGCAATCTTTCAGGTTATACACATGTATACATAAACGGCCGCACAGGAGACGTCATACTACTTTCAGGCAAAAGCATAAACATAGCCTTATAAAAACTTCATAAAAGCATTGTGTTTACAATGAGAATACATATCACTCAAACATAATATTTTTCGAGCACTGGGCCTCTATCAAAAGAGCACCCTCGAGAACCTCCTCGAAATAATGCTCGGCAGCCACTCGACCTATGGCCGAACCCTGCGCCGCAACAGTGGTAGCATCCATCTCCGCCCAGTATGCTTTAACATGGGCAAGGGCCATCCGCGAACCTTCTATGCACGCCGACCTCTTCATCGCATTAATGTGCGGCACCGCACCAAGTAACTGCTGCACTAAGCTAAAATAGTTGTTCGGCTTTGGCTTTTCCGGCCATAGCTGATCCACAACAGACCTCATGACGAGTCCGGACAACCTATTCAGTTCGGCCCATTTGGCTAGCTGGTCAGTCAATTAATGAAAGCGGACGCTCTGGAACGTGGAATTGCGACCAGAATAGCTTGTCCACTTCATGATCTGTCTGACCTTGGAAGTACTTGGACGCATCGGCAGCGCTTGCCGCCAAATCCATATACGCATCTGCGGAACTCCACAGCCGATCCAGAGGGGCATACCGTGGATCTCCGAACTCTATGGCTCCTCCTTCTTCGCTCTCATAGCAGAACGGGTGTCTTTGTCCACCGCCGTGGCCTTCTCAAGGTCCGTTGCCTTCGCTCGGTTTTCTTTTTCAAGGACCCGGCAACGGTCGGCAGTGTCTTTTAATTCTACGGCCATCTTCTCTTGGCTCTCGCAATGTGCGACCTTCTCGGCTTTCAGCTCTTCGGCCGCCTTCAAAGTAGCCGCATTACTAATCCTGGTTTGTTCCTTGGCTCGGGCAAGTTCTGCCCGCAAAGCTTCCACGGTGGCAGCTCCATCTGTAGTCACAACATATTAAAGATACTGGCATCATGCTGCTCTTACTATGTGGCGTTCACCAAATAATAACACTTACCCTGTGCCTCGTCAAGCCTCCTATTAACAAGCTCGATGTCGGCGTCTGCCGCATCTAGTTTCCATTTTAATTTGGCAAACTCACTAGTCCGGCTAGCCACCGGAGCTTCCACCACCTGCACATAGGGGCATTCTAGTTATTACCTGGGAATATGATCCTCTGTTCGCCGCCGTTCTCGACGACAACCAGAGTCTTAGGGGCTACTATCTACATAGGGCACACCTAACATGTGCAGTACTATCACATATTATCTCACGTACCTCAAAGCCTGTCAGTAGACTCATAAAAGCTTCATGTAATCCGCTTTTGGCGGACGAGATTCTCTCCATCACCGTACCCATCAGCATACGGTGTTCTTCTGAGATGGCCGCTCGCCCCACCAACTCCCTCAGAACGTCCGACCGCACACCAAACGGTGCCGGACTCTTTTGTCTGCTCTCTTCGGGAGCCAGACACTGGGGACTTCGGGGGTCTATGGGATTATCTTCTGGCCTCACCGGATCCGGAGAGGCCCTCCACGACGACACTTCGGGGTCGCCCGCTTCTTGAGCGGAGGAGTCCGGGGGAGGCGTTTCGCTCTCCATCATCTCTGGAAGAAGATCCCCCGAAGACGAGCTCATCTAAGAGGGGCTAAGGCCCGAACTTCAAGATATATGCGGTGGTTATTTTCTCAGAAGAAAAAGATAGCATACCTTTACTATTAAAGTATTTTGGATCACTTACGACTCGTTGGAGGGCTGATCCCCCCATGGACTTTGTGCGGCAAAAGCACCCCCCGAGGCAGGACCCTCTATGGGAGACTTCTTCTCTCGTTTGGAGGCTTCGGCTTTCGGATCCTCGGAAGCAGTCCTTTTCCTCCCCCGGTTGTCCTCCTTCATGGAGACGCTCATTCCCTCGGTTGAAACGGGCAGCGATGGGGGCCTGTGTCCACCCGTATTATCCCCTCCCCCCCCGGTATCTTCCTTCGAGGGCTTCGGGCAAGGTGCGACCTCGAGCATCTTTTCCAATACCAGATTTTCTAAACCCTCAGGGAGGGAGGCCAAACACCGAATCATCTTCGCATTTGTTAGCCAGTCCTGGTCAAAAAGCGAACTCTTAGAAATAACTTCATGATGAATAAAAGATAGTGTGTTCGGCCAGAGGGTTTCTTACTCGTTCGGCGGCGCGGTTACTGCTCAGGCCCACGTCCTCGGTAATATCCGGACACTCTACTTGAGGTCCGAAGAATGACTTGTACATCTCCTCATGCGTCAGGCCGAGGAAACTTTGAATGGCACATGGTCCCTCTGGGTTGAACTCCCACAAGCGAAGGGGCCGGCGTTTGCAAGGCTGGATTTGACGAACCAGCATAACTTGTATTACCACAGCAAAATTAAAATCTCCCTCGAAGAGATCTCGGATGCGGCTTTGCAGTATAGGCACGTCCTTGGCTGGACCCTAGCTCAGACCTCTGCTAATCCATGACATCAGTTGTGGTGGGGGGGCGAGCGGAAAGCGGGGGCAGCCACCCACTTGGCACTTCTGGGAGCGGTGACGTAAAACCACTCCCGTTGCCATAATTCGGACACCTCTGGAAAGGAACCTTTCGGCCATGGAGCTCCTGCCATCTTGCCTATTGATGCACCTCCGCACGCTGCATATTGCCCCTCGATCATCTTCGGCTTTACTTCAAAGTTCTTGAGCCACAGGCCGAAGTGAGGGGTAACGCGGAGGAAGGCCTCACACATGACAATAAATGTCGAGATGTGGAGAAAGGAGTCCGGAGCTAGATCGTGGAAATCTAGCCCGTAATAGAACATCAAGCCCCTGACGAAGGGATCCAGAGTGAGGCCTAGACCTTGGAGGAAGTGGGGGACGACCACGACGTTCTCGTTGGGTTCGGGAGTAGGGATGATCTGCCCTCGAGCAGGCAGCCGATGCGAAACCTCGGCGGTCAGGTATCTGGCATCCCTCAACTTCTTGATGTCCTCTTCCGTAATGGAGGAGGGCATCCATCGGCCTTGAAGGCTGGATCCGGACATGATTGAAGATCCGGAGCATCTAACCTGGGCTTTGGGTGTTAGAACTCGAGGCAGGGGAAGGGTTCGATTGAGCACGAGAGGGAAAAAGCAAAAACCTTGTCCCCTTATAAAGAGGGTGAATATCAAGCGTCCTCTCCGTAGCCGTTTGGGACTTGCCTATAATTTAGGAGTCCTAGGCACGGTTGGGTTACCCATGACCGCGTTAATGAGAATCCCATAATTAAGGGAACACGATCTCCGCTTCGACAAGACGTGTCAAAAAACCGCCTCGCGTTATGTGTGGAGCTGGTTAAAAGAAACGGTTCGAATAATCACCGGGCCATGACATAACATTGTGCTGCCAAAACAAGCCAGCAAATTAGATCTGCGAAAATATTGTTCTCTCTGCGGTGGAATGTGGAACTTATTTTGCAGGGTCGGGCACTATCCTCATATTCAAATTCTTCTGTGGTGTATTCGGGGAAGGAACCTGCCTTGCAATGCCGAAGACAACACTGCGCACCGGACTCAACGTCATTGAAGCCTGGTTCAGGGGCTACTGAGGGAGTCCTGGATTAGGGGGTCTCTAGACAGCCGGACTATCTCCATTGGCCGAACTGTTAGACTATGAAGATACAAGATTGAAGACTTCGTCTCGAGTCCGGATGGGACTCTACTTGGCGTGGAAGGCAAGCTAGGCAATACGGATATGGATATCTCCTCCTTTGTAACCGACCTTGTGTAACCCTAACCCTCTCTGGTGTCTATATAAACCGAAGGGTTTTAGTCCGTAGGACAACAATCACAACATACAATCATACCATATGCTAGCTTCTAGGGTTTAGCCTCTCTGATCTCGTGGTAGATCTACTCTTGTATTGCCCATATCATCAATATTAATCAAGCAGGACGTAGGGTTTTACCTCCATCAAGAGGGCCCGAACCAGGGTAAAACATCGTGTCCCCTGCCTCCTGTTACCATCCGGCCTAGACGCATGGTTCGGGACCCCCTACCCGAGATCCGCCGGTTTTGACATCGACAACCCTCTTAGTTTTATTTGAGGGGTGGGTTGTGCTGGACACCATTATTGTGACTAGCCTTTTAATAGTATTATATGCATAATTTCGCGACGAGCGCTCTCTATATGTACCACCTTTTTTTTAATTTCAAGTTTTGCTCCATGGCGCAATCCATCGATACTACTGCTGTACAAAAGTAGATATTTTTAAAAGGCTAGAGGGCGGGGCGGTCTAGCTTGGTCAGTTTCACGAGAGGCGAGGGCCTTTGTGATTTGACGGCTCATTACTGCTGGAAGGCGGGGCCTTGTGATTTGACTGCTCGTATAAATGCACCGACGACCTGATCGAGGAGGAGCAAAGAACCGTGCGGTATACTCAAGTTTTCCACTTGAGTAGTACTGCGACGGAGGAGCACGAAACACGGTAGCCCAGTGCCATATGGCGATAAAAATGATCTAATTTGCTAGTCATCTCATTGTTAGCATTGTTCTATTCATTCCCTCAAAAAAACATTGTTCTATTCATGCCTCGCAGAGAACATGACACGTGCGGCGAAACACTGAAGCAAAAGATGAAACACAGGAGCAAAAGAAGAAGGAAGATTATCAACCCAAATGATCTAATTCGCCGCGGAGTCGTAACTGCTTCTTCATCGCCTCCACGACCTCCATCTCCTTGCGCGTCTCCTCCTCCATCTTCATCATTGTGTCCATGACACGACATTTCTCGATGCGAGCCTACATCATCTGTTCCACGGCCATATTACGTACCTTGACAGCAGCCGGGTGCTCGATGCGGAGCTTTGCCAACTCTTCCTTCTGTTCCATGGCGAGGGCCTGCAGCATCTTCATCGAGGAACTACTATTCTCATGCAGCTTCTTCCAGCCGGCGTTCTTCTCCTTCAACAGGTCGATCTTGTGGCAGAGCTTCGCATTGTCCTCCCGAAGTTGCAGGATTTCGCCGGTCGCCTTCTTCTCCGAGGCAATGCTCTTCTTCAGCAGCATCACCAACCGGCGGTCAACTCCCCTGTTGATTGAGCTCAGCGGGCATGTCGTCGAGGCTCTCCTTTAGCAACTCCATCAAGCCTTGGATGAACTCCTTTTGCTTATTGAGCTGATCGGGCATGCTGTCGAGGGATAACGACTCCAGCTCCGCCGGCTCGGCATGTTGGCCTCCGCGGCTAGGGCGCTCCTGGGAGCCATCGCCTGCCCGTGAGAGATCTTTCGAGGTCTCTGCATGGCGGTGAGCCCTCTTTTTTTCCGCAGCCTTGGTTGCCGTTCCCTTGTTACGAGTAGTTCTCGACCTAGAGCTCTGCTCACCGGCCATGGCAACGATGGACGAAGAAGAAGCACTTATGAGGAGGAAAGGTAGAGTGATTTTAGGTTAGGTAGTTCCCCTTTTTATAACCTAAGTACTAGCACTAGTACTAATACCTGCATAGTGGGAACATGTTCAGGTTTGGTACGTACTACTAGTAGTAGGTGTGAGCAGGCTTTCGAATGTGATGGGAACAAGGTAAAGATTAATTGATGGTTTTGGTTTTGAGGCCCGAAACGGCTCCCGGTGAGTTTAGAGGAACATAAATTTCAAGTACTACACTGCTCAAATGCGTAAATATTATGTTACTGTCAAAAATTGGCACAAAATACGAAGGAGACCAATGGAAGTACTACTAGCAACCCATGATTTAACTACTCGCATGCGCGCAGTGGAGTAATAATGTCTTTCTTCCGCCCTCACGTCCACTCAATTTGCATGCGCTGTATTAATTGACCATCAATGAAGTGAACGACTTTACACACGTCAAATTATCACATGGGGTGGATCTTGGTACAAAATTGCATCCGCCCGTGTACCCGCGTGTGCATGCGAGGAATGAGTGCGTGCATGGCAAGCGTGCACATCTTCGCTGCATGCATGTAGTGCCAATATGGCTCAGGGAGGACGAGTACATTCTTCTGGAACCAGCAGCACGTCACTGTGATCAATCCACGCAAGGAGGTCACGACAACGCCTACACATGTGTCACATGGCTTCATGAACTATAAGAGAGACATTGTGTAGCGTGCCATTGGTATTCTAATTTACATGTTTTGCACATACTCAAAGTACTAGTAAGGTACATGTGCATTGCACGCATCAGATTTTGCAACCAAATTATGAATAAATACCACACTATAGCATGTAAGCTCTGAGTCATATATGCCTGATGTAGCCTTCGTTTAATTCTTATAGGTCATCTCATTCAAAATCAATTAGTTTTTATAAAAAAGCTAAGAACACGGGAATAGGAAAAACATGGGATTATAGTGGAATGTCATCTTGAATCCTACATGATTGTACGAGTGTTTGATTGTGCATAGAAAAAATGCAGAACTCTTTCAAAGAGGTTTGAGTGGATGGGATGTTTCCTATGAAATCTAGTGCAAATGAATCATATGGAAACATTCCTATGGTTTACAATCCTACGAATCAAACAACCAAGATAGGAAAAATTCCTAATGATTAGAATCCTCCAAAATTCCTTTGAGAATCCTTTGAATCAAAGAAGCCCTTAATCTATTTTATGATTCATGGAATTGTGCGTTGTAAAGCATAAAGTAAAAAAACAAATAATGGCAATTCAACTAGAAAAAAGTTTGGGCAGTTATGATACGGAAGATTCTAGAACAAAAGAGAACCACTATTGTTTTGAGGTTTGTGCATTATGCTTAAGTTCAACCATGGAGTCCGCTAGATTGTACATGTGGCAAATCCGGTGGGGGCTAGAAGATGGTGCGAGGCGCCGAGTGGAGGGAGACTATGAAGGAATGCACAAGTGCGAGATCGATATTTAGAGAGAGGGGGCGAACACGTGCGCTGATGCGCGCAGTGGCGGAGCCATGAAAAATAAATGAGCTAGGGGGCCAAGCATTGCTAATCCTTTACGAGGAGGGTCAATTCATGAACTTAAACCTTTTTAGCAGCAATTTTCTAATGATCAGATTCATATTAGCCTTGATATATAGTGATGTTAGGGGGGAGGGGGGCAGGGCCCTTACTGCCCCTATCTTTGCCATTGTGCACACGTCTGAGAGATGAAGCGGAAGGCATGGATGATGAGAGGGGGACGTTGGATACATAATTAATGTGGGTGTATTAGCTATATATGTTAATCCTATATAGAGAGGTATAGATTGATCGATGTGGACGTGGGAAAGAGGGTGAGACCTCACTGGATATATCGATTGATCGGTTTGTGTGGAAAACTATGAAAGACCTAGCTATATACACACATACATTGAGGAACATCGATCGTTGCGCATGCACGCATGAGAGATAAAGAATGCCCGATATGATGGAGAGGGGGATGTATGTTGGTGTGTGCCTTCATGGGAGACCGACATGAAGAAAAAGATTGCATGCGTGCGATGGATAATGCCAACTGGTAGTGTGTGTGCATGCATGCACGAGAGAAAGTTAGTGGTACAATTATAAAGAGAAGACTACTATGTGGGTGTAAAAGAATAGCTGAATAAGTGAGGTCACAATCAATGTAAAGTTGAATTCAAATATTTGAATAAGAGATCCTGATGTTTGAAACCCATGCATGCATGAATATAATGGAGATCTGCGCGGTGTGGTTTGGAAATGGGCATGTTGTAATGTATACACATTGAACAAGGTCAGACTGATTTGAATTTGAGATACCGATGGCAGACATCATTTGGCTACGTCGCATCCGTGCATGGACACACTATTCTAATTGGAGATGATGGGCGGCTTTTGCATCACATATCTATATCTATACCCCTATATATATTATATTTTATATTTTTTTTTATTGTGTGTGGGTAACTTTAACTTTGAAAGATGGTCGTTGGATGAGGCAAATCCGATGGTCCAAAGATGGCAAACTTGAGCACTACTGGCCATTGGATATCATCTAGATTCCACCATATTCGCCACATGTATAATCTAGAAGACTCCATGGTTGAACTTAAGCATAATGCACAAACATCAAAACACAAGCACTTCTTATTTGTTCTAGAATCTTCGGTATCATAATTGCCCAAATGTTTTTCTACATGATTTGCCATTATTTGTTTTTACTTTATGTCTTACGACGCACAATTCCATGAATCTTAAAATAGATTAGCTTTCTTATAAAAACTAGATGATTTTGAATGAAATGAACTATAAGAATTAAAGGAACATCTACATCACGCATATATGACTCAAAGCTTGCATGCTATAATGTGGTATTTATTCATAATTTGGTTGCCAAATCTCATGCGTGTAATGCACGTGTACCTTACTCTAGTCTAAATGGTGTTTGTGTGTGTGTTGTGCGTGTTGAGGTGCAAATTGTCTTTTTTTTGGTACACGTTAAGCTTGTTCTTCCGAAATTTCAAGCCGCGCTTTGTTATGCCGAAAATTCAAGCTAGCGTCTCTGTCTATCGTGCTGCGAAACTCCCGCCTCTTCAACCCACGCCTTGTTAGCCCGAAATATATAAGATATATCTTTGTCTCGTTGTGCTCCGACAACTCCCTCCATCTCAACCCGCGCCTTGTTATTCCGAAATTACAACGCGCGCGAAAACTCCCACCTCTTGTGAAATCCCGACACGCGAAATGCCCGTGGTACCCCTGAACTGAAAGAAGCGCCTCAAATCGGTGGGGGTACTTTCATAACTTACCCCACATTTCAGACAAGCGCGTCTCTAAGCCATGGTTCCCCACTACCATCCCATCCGCCCACCCATTCGTACACCGAGGCCGCGAAAACCCGCGATGAAACCCCACACCCTATTCCATCCGCCACCCAGCCGGAGCCTCTTCCCCGACAACGTCGTCCACAACAAAACCTCGACGTCCCTCATCCACCATACCGGATGAGGATCCATCGTCGATCTCATCGTCCCGCCGGTTCAGCCACCCCGTCCTCCACCTCCAAGGAGCTGCCCCGACATTCCCCTCGTCTTTCGCGCCACCTCCATTCCCACACCGCCGTCTTCACCTGCACCACTAGAAGAGCATCATCATCACCGTTTCCTCGGATGAAGCTGCGGCCTATTCGGCGCCACCAAAGTGGTTGTACACTAATCGCCGCATTTTCTTCTTAATTCGATCTCACGGTGCTGTCGGCGCTCGGTTCCGAGCCAACACGGCGTGGCTCCATCCACGGCGGCGTCGCCGGCCACTTCCTCCATGGCATCACTCCCTCGGCGGCGACGTCCACATCAGTAGGACCTGCTGCTGCTTTAGCTCTCGCTCGCGCTGCTACTCTGCTCTTGCTCTCGATCCCCTACCTGGTCTGCTCTTGCTATTGCTCTTGCTCGCACTGTTGCTCTCGCTCTTGCTCTTGCTTGCGATGCTGCTCCGATTTAGCTACACTTCACTCCGATGCCGCCTGGGTGAAGGAAGAACCAGCCGCAGCGGGGAGGGGGGCTCGCCGGAGAGGTACCCCACTATCTATCTTAGGGTTCAGGATGGGGGCGGTGGTCGCCGGCGGTGGCGGGGCGTTGGCGGGGCGGTGGCGTGGGGATCGCCGGAGAAAAAGCTCGGCACGGGAGAGCCTAGAGGGATGGCCGGGGCGGCGGCGGCGGACCGGCGGTGGGGAGTGTTTTCGGGGCGGGCGGGGCGGCGCACCGCCGGCCGCGGGCGGCAGGGGGCTGCTGTTTGGCCGGCTCAGGGGGGTGGAGGTTGAAGATGAACTGCAGGCCCTTGATTTCGTATCCAACGGCTGCAAAATCAACTGACCAGAGATGAAAAAGTCAGTCGACCGACGTGTAGCCTCACCTTGCTAGTGCGTTCAGTTTCGACAACAAAATTCAGTTTCGATAGCAAAATTCAGTTTCGACAGTTAAGTTCAGATTCGACAGTTAAGTTCAGTTTCGATAGTTAAATTGAGTTTTGACAGTTAAGTTTAGAGATGAGCGGCTGATGTATTTTACATCTAGTACTTTGTGGTTATGTATTTTAGGTCATGTATTGGAGATGCTATTAGAATTCCACTCAGGTTAACGTTGTTCGTTGTCTCTCTTGTCCTGCTTTAGCATTGGCGTCATACAACTCACCGAAGCTGCTCCAACGACGAAACCCTCCATCACAGCAGAGCAGTACCTCGGGCTCCATCTCCAGACGCCTAAGATCTTCTTCCCCTCCTCCGACAACCAAGTCAGCCGGAGCATCCTCACCGGCCAACCCAAGCACGCTGAGATCGACATGGCTTCGCCAAAGAGGTTGTACACTTGTTGCATCTCTTTTTTACTCTGCATGTTATATATATTGTCCACTGAGCACTCGTAGTAACGGGAAATACGATTATTTTATCCTACTATATGACAAGCAGAGAGGTACCAGGCAACTTAGCTATCCGTGATGGACTCTCTTGAACGCCATCATTATTTATCTCTGTGCCTTTGAGCTGTGCATTTGTCGATGGGCCTGGGAGTTGAGCTAGTATGGCAGTGGCCTGGGTCCAAAGTAATAGAAGTAGCACAAAAATATTTTTCTAGTGTAGGATTTTCCTTGCTCAAGCCTGCCTACTAGAATCGCCAATGCTTGAAAGGAAAAGTGAATGAAAAACATCGGCATTGGAAAGTTTCCTATGGTACTACTTTTCATGAATTTGGTGCAAAGGAATGGAGCAAAGGAAAACTATAGGATTTGTTCCTTTAGTGTCTCCCTGAAAGAAAAACCGTAGGAATTCTAATTTCCACTTCTCCTCCTTTTCATATTCCTATTCATCAAGCACAAGACTAAGAGATAGTAGCATAATAGCATTATAACTGTACATTTTCTTGTGGTTTGACTTAATCTCACCATGCTTTTTTGCATCATGTGATCTTCCAATTGTTGTGAATCAAACACCCAGATTGGCAGAAATCCTGTGTTTTTAAATTCTTTGTTTTGCACGTGCATTCCGGTCCTATTCCTGTCGATTTCCTATCCCTGCATTGTTAGAATCCTCAAATTCAAACAAGCCCTTACTCAATTACTTTTGTTATAGATATGCGTAAAAGAAAACCTTGTGTGGTTTGTCCTGCTTCTGCGGCGCTGTGTTCCACCCCAGCTCAGCTGCTCCAATGACGGAAGGGTTCACCACAGCAGGGATCCGCTCTCCAGACTGTCTTTCGCCGCCTCATATCTTCTTCCCCGCTGCCAGCAGCCACGGCAACTGCATTACCATCATCAACTGAGCAGATGACCTTGAGGACTACACGGGTCCACAAGAGAGGTTGCACTCTTCTGTGTCTGCTTACGTTATGCGTCGCTTAATATGATGACATGCTACGTTATCGTCGTGTTCACCTATTAGACTCCGAGTCAGGTCCAAACTAATGTTGAAACTTGAGTTTTTAAATTGTTGTGGGGTACATATTGGGGCAGCAATCAGTACTATCTGTCTACTATCTGGTTAATCTCCAGTGTCTACTATGAGTTTCATGCTGGGTGCAAACAAACATTAATTAAAGGAGCCATTATCTGTATTTTTTAACTAAAGCTATTATCTGCCTGCTATCATTGGTTTTGGGTCTATCCATAGTTTGCTACCATCACTCTGGATTTGTGCATGCACTCCTTACATAATCTCACTATGTTTTATTCCTATGCATGCCAGTTATTGTACACAATGGAACTGATCATGTAGAGCAAAAGAGACGAGCCTTGCGTGGCAATAAAATTTCATGCAGACGTCGTTCCATGGTGGGTGCAAAGGCAGCCCCCCTCCACCCATTTCGGATCGTAATCAAGAGGAAGATAACTGTTATGAGGGGGATTCAGAAGGACAAGACCACTCCTATTTACCCCATGAGGTCTTCGCTCTAACTTGGCATGCTGATGTTAGTAATATCATGCATATGGTGCCTTGCATTGCTGACTGTATACATTAAAGATGTCATCTGCTTAGTTTAGACATGCTTTGTGTCAATGCCATCTGTTTAGTTTCTTTATCGTATATGTGAATCATGCAATGCCATCTTGTCTAACCAGGCATCATATATGCGAATTTTGCAATGCCACCCTGGTTAGCCAGTCATCTTATATGTGAATTATATCATGCCATCATTTTTTTATTACGTGTTAAATTTGTCAACAATTTTAGTACATTCAATTACTCTTCCTGTGCATCAGCCATTTGGCACGGTCATGGAAAATCTGGAGTGGAAACAAGGTCTTCAGAGCAGACAATGCTATCTGACGAAGCGCGTGTCTTGCTGGTTACTGATAGCTCCTTAGAGGAGGATTTAGAGACAGATGACCAGTCCTATCCCCCCCCCCCCCGAGGTGCATGCCCTAACTTGGTAGGGTTATGTTTCTCATATCGTGCGTATGGTATCTTGCATTGCTATGTCATTTGCTTAGTCTAGACATGCTTTGTGTGAATGCCACCTGTTTAGTGTCTAATTACCATATATGTGAATTATGCAATGCCATCTTGTTGCAAGACATTATATATGTGAATTATGCAATGTTATCTTGTTGCAAGGCATTATGTATGTGAATTATGCAATGCCATGCTGTTTAGGCAAGCGTCATATATGTGAATTATATCATGCTGTCCTTTTTTTGTATTTCTCATTGTTTTTGTCGACAATGTTTGTATATTCAACTGCTCTTCCTGTGCATCAGCCATTTGAATTGGTGATGGAGAATCTGGAGTGAAAACAAGGTCTTCAGAGCAGACAATGCTACCTGCTGAAGCAGATATCTTGCTGGTTACAGATAGCACTTCAGAGGAGGATTCAGAGGTAGATGACCAGTCCTATTATCCCCCTGAGGTGTATGCTCAAACTTGGCAGGTTTATATTACTCATATAATGCATATGTTGTATTGCAATGCTTAGTTTTTACATCATATACACAATATTGAATGCCATCTCCTTAGTTGACACATCATATATGCGATTGCCCTCTGCTCACTTCCTTAGTATATAAATCATATATTTGAATTATGTCATGCCATGATGTTTACATAGACAGCATGTATCTGAATTATGGCATGCCAACCCATTTTCTAAAGACATAATATAGTTATATCATCTCATCTTGTTTACATAGTCATCATATTTAAATTATGTCATTATATCCGTGAATTATATCATGCCATCATGTTTCCATCGACGGCATGTTTGTGATTTATGGCATGCCAACCACTTTAATAGACACATCGTATAGTTATATCATGTCATCCTATTTACATAGTCATCATATTTTGAAGTATGTCATTCTATCCTGTTTAGTTAGCCATCATACATGTGAAATTGTGTCATGCTATCATGTTTAATTAGCCATCATATATGTGAAATTATGTCCTACTATTCTGTTTGCTTAGACAACATAAATGTGAATTATTTCATGCCCTGTTTTCCTCCCTACTATCCATTGCACCTGTCTATCTTACAATGTCTGTACATTCAATTACTTTTCTTGTAAATCAACCATTTCAATTGGAGGGAGTGATGGCAGTATCTGTGGGAGTAAAAACACGGTCTTCAGAAAAGATCATGCTACCTGTCGATGCAGATAGAACCATGGTTGTACTTGCCCAAGAACCAGCCCCACCACACATAACTCACACTCATGCAGATTGTACCCCTACCCAGTTGGACAGAGAACCAGCTACACCCCTTCTAACCCCCAACCCCAGCAGATAGACACCCAGTTCCCGTTGACACAACACCGTCTCCACCACAGAGCACCCAAACATGAGCAGTTAGTAAGGCAACTGCAGTGCCCAAATCATGAGGACCACCACTCCGAACCCGAAGTCAACGCTTAAAGCAGAAGAAGAATTGTTCTCAGGTCAGGTTTCGTAGCTATGGTTCATACTACTTTGCTCTTGCATCACTGTATTTACTGATACCAACTAATTTCAAATTTGAAGGATGCAATTGAAACTCCAATGGCGCAACAGGTATGTTTTAAACCTGTTTCTTCAACGTGTTTGGTTGTTTGCTGTTGTAACTTGCTCTATGTTGATTTCAGTTTCAATTGAATAAACAGTTATGTTCTCATGCCATGCACACTACAAGTGTTTTTATTGCTGTGTAGTTTCCCACACTTATATTCTGTCTATGCTGCTTTGTCTTAAATAGATATGATTCGAACTGTATCTATCTTGATTTGGCAACATAAACTAGAATGATATAGACCATACCATGACCATACTACATAGATATATCTTTGTTTCATGCTGTTATCCTGTCCACCTTACTACTGAACTAGTTTACCAAAATGAGTTTCATATACTACATTGTAAACCTGAGATGTGTTTGTTTGTTTCTCTTTTAGAACACGGATAAAATATTGGAGAAGAGTACCCTGTTATGCAATGGTAAAGGAAGTAATGCAGATAAGGTTCAAGATAGTGAGACATCCCTGTTGGTCTCCAAGAAAGCTGATAAAAGCTATATTGAAGACACTGAGACAACCCCAAAGTCCTGTCTTGATGTAGTGTTCGAGTTACTGGCTACCACTGCTGGCACCAGCTCTTCGAACTCATTGCCCGAATCAGTTCGGCCTCTTGAGTCTCAACTTCAAGTTGAAAGACATCGATCAGATGTTATGCGACAGGAAGCCGAAGGACTGAGGAAGTCCATGCAGAATTCAGATGCATACTTTCTGGTGCAATAGCAAGCACTGGAGGACTTAAGTGCCAAACAAGTGAAAGTTAATAAGCTTGCTAAGCATCTTGCCAGCATTATGGGTACCCAGGATATTGTTTCTTGAGCTCTTCTAAAGTGGTTTTAGTTCTGGACTTGTTTTGCTGCGGCGTTTATATGCTGTTGTGTTCCCTATATTTACATTGGTGGCGAACTTTGATGCCCAGTGGATGTAATATGTGTAATAGCCGTGATAGCCTAGTGTAAGTTGCTTGCTTATTTATTTCCTTGTTGTCTTGTTTATTTGTTTGCTTGTAGTCAGTGCAGTTCTTTTTCTGCGGTTTGCTAGTGGCTGCAATAACCTATTTTTTTAAAACTAGGCCACAATAACCATGGGCTAATATTTACTATAGTGACACCGGGCCTCCTACGGGCCGTAGAAACAGTGGGCCTTCTACGGGCCGTATAAACAGTGGGCCTTCTACGGGCCGTAGAAACAGTGGGCCTTCTACGGGCCGTAGAAACAATGGGCCTTCTACGGGCCGTATCATCAATGGGCCTTCTATGGGCCGTATCATCAATGGGCCTTATACGGGTCGTATGATCGATTGGCCAAACATGGGCCAAACAGACCGCATTCTGGCCGTAAACGGGCTAGAGTTGGAATCGTCCGTTCATGGGCCAACTATAACGGGCCATCGTTAATAGGTCGTATTTGATGACGCTATGAAAACAGCCCAACATATTAATGGACCACAAACGGGCCGACTGTAACCATGGGCTGAATTTGGCCCATAAGCAGAAAATGACAGTAATGGGCCGTAAGTAAACGAATGCTGGAAATGAGCCCAAGAATAAATGGGCTCTGAGAAGGCCGAAAGATAACATGGGATGGAGACGGCCCAGCGGAATAATGGCCCGTTAATGGGTATAAAGTGATACACTGTTCATTACGAGCCAGTTTCACCATGGGTCGTTAATGGGTGTAAAGTGACACACTGTTCATTATGGGCCAGTTTCACCATAGGCCGTTAATAGGCCAAGAGTTACATAGGGCCTCATATGGGCTGAAAGACGTCATGGGCCATACATGGGCCAGAAGTGAAAACGGGCTGGAATCATATTGGATGGCCCAGATGACGCTACTGGGCCTAATTCGGATAGGGCGTAACGGGCCTTGGGTTAGCGAGTTGTAAATGGGCTATATGCGAACAAGCCGTTAACAGGCTTTCCATGGGCCGGCCTGCCACCTTTTGACCAAGTCAAACGGGCCGGCCTTTTCACAGGAATGGGCCTCTGTTGGGCCGTGCCACGTGTCAACGTATCATAGGCGCCTTCTGTCCAATGAGTGGATGACATCTGTCTCGACGATGAGCCGACACGTGTTTCCTCCAGCCAATGATGATTTTACACGTGGAAAATCCCCATTGGTCGGGGCTGTTAACGGGTTATCAGATCCAAAACCCGACCCGATAGCTTAACGGCGTTTCGTTACGGTGGATGCCACATGTCGGTCACCCTTGACAAAAGCACTTCTGTGACGCGCGATTTATCGTCATGGAAGTGGACACTTTCGTGATGATAATTTTGGTAATGTCATGGAACACTTATACGACAGCACATGTATGGCTATCTTGATTCTATCATAAATTTGTCATGGATGTACATGCATGACAAAAAACGCGACCTACTGTGACAAACACGTATCATCACGGAAGTGTATTTTTTGTAGTGCAAGTAGCCTGGCCGAGGCGACCGATTTCGAACGCCTGGCCGTGCCTGGTCATGTGGCCACGAGGCTAACAGCAACATGGATGGATATTAGCATTAAATAATTGATGCATGGATTGATTGATGGGACGTTGATGCTTTGCCTGGCCCAGGCATGAACCAAACGCTTCAGCACCACACAAGCCTGGCCAGGCAGAAATATTTTACATCTCACGTCCACAGCAGGCAGTACCGGCCATCAAGGCATGAGGGTCAGGTCATGAACCAAACTGACCAATAAAGTTTGAGAGAGATTGAGGAGCCCCGATAAGGCTGAGTGGTGCGTCAGATAGCTGAGAGGGGGAAAGAGATATTCCATCCGCTCGATAATGCAGTGCATGTAAAAATTTTAGAAGTCAAACTTTGGAAACTTTGATTAGGTTTACACAAATGTTATTTATATCTACAATACCAAAGATACATCATACAAAACTACATCTCATGGTGAATCTAATGGTATATGTTTGCCATACTAGATGTAATTTTTTTTCTCCACGTACATGGTCAAACTTTGTGATGTTTGACTTTTCAATAAATCTATATGCTATGGACCGAGGAGAGTGCCTCAGTCGAGACAGATCAAGTGCGTGTGAAGGAGAATGAGTAAGTGTGCAAAAAGAGTATGTGTGTGAAAGAGAAAGTGACAACAAACGATAAATTAGAGAAAGAGTGTGTTTTTTCGTTTCTTATGCGAACATATCACGCATGCATCTTCGAGATGGAAAAGCAAGGCGAGGAGATACACGAAGATAGCTAGCGTGTGATTGTTTGCAACGGAGAGAGACACCCCTCTAGCACATGTCCAATAGAGGTCTGGCTAACAAGGAACAAAGGTCGAGAGGGACACATGGATGGCATGGACGCATGGGGAGGGAGAGAGGGTGTGTTTGTGATAGAGAGATCCCATCGAGATCGTGAGGGGACTATATGGGTGGGAGATCGAGGGAGTGCATGCGCAATAGAAAGATGCCCCGAGAGAAATCGAAATAGACCATGCACATGTTTGTGATGGAGACTAAGATTAGCTAGGCATATACAAATAGGGGGGACTGCGTGTGCCTACAATTGAGTGAGAGACCATCATACTTGGCTAGCTGGGCATGAGATTGTGTGTGTGCGTGTGTGAGATGGAGAGAGAACGAGGGGGAGAGATAGAGTTTTAGATGGGCCTATCGAGTGGGAGTGAGATATGCATGCGTATGTGTGACCCAGGTGGATGGAGAGTTTGAGAGAGGGGGGGAGAGCTCCGAGACGACATAGTGGTGCGTGAGAGATTTACGGGCAAAGAGCCAAGGAATTTGTGCGCGTACGATGAGTGCACCCAAGATATCTAGCTTGGACTAGCTAGAGTATCATACATAGTGTGCGAGAGAGACCTATAGATGGTGTATATTTGCATGCGAACTAGAAAGACCCCCCCCCCACACACACACACAAAGAGAGAGAGAGAGAGAGAGATGGAGAGAAAGGGAGAGGGACCAACACGGTTTTTGTGTCGGATGTGTGCGACAGAATTGAAGATTGTCGGCGAGAGAGAGAGAGACAGAGAACAGTAGTCCGGGAGAGGGGGAGGTCGCGTTTTATGCATCAAAGACTGATATAAACCATGTTTCGATATAAACTTGCATTCAAATATTTAAATTGGAGAACATGTTGTCTGCAATCCACACATGAACGGATATATGCATATATCAAACAAGTTCATTAATTTGACTTTCAACATGTTCATGGAGTACTATAATACTGTACAACATGCTACTCGATTGAGGTGTTCAATTTTGGATTTAGTTCACTATTTTGACCTACTGAACGACCTATTTCATTGAATCGAGATATTTCATTTTGGGTTTGATTCACGTTTTTGAGTGGGTCAACTATTTGTCATATAGTAAATCGCTAGCAACGAGCATGTAAAAACACATTACTCCCGAGCATCATCTCTCCATCTAAAAAAGAAGTGGCAAGCTAATATTTCAAAATTTGATCCGAATCGACTTGGTAAGGTAGATGTGGATGCTCGTTCTCCCAAAATTTGAACAAACCGCTAAACATCCTCTCTGCTCGGTGGAATTCGCCCGAGCAAATAAATGGGAGACGTGAAATTACCGTCCTATGTGGGACACGCATCAATTGGCCCGTTGTACATCGAGGGTATGTTCGTAACTTCATCCAAGCGCGCCTTCTCCTCGGCCGAAATGACATGCGCCGAATAATTCATAAACCATGGTCGGCAAAACACGCTCTCCTCACCCGAAATAGCTCATGCCCACTATTTCAAAACACACTCTCCTCGGCCGAAATCGCTCGCGCCCACTATAGTTCAAAACACGCCCTCCTCGCCTGAAATCGCTCCCGCCCACTATTTGGGGAGAAGCAAAGTTACTCTACTATCCACGACCCTCAGTACACAGAGCCATGCCGAGAAGCCTATAGGCAAGTGTAGAAGTGTAACTCCCCCTCACATTTCAGACAAATGCGTCCGTAAGACATGGTTCCACTCCCCTCCCAATCCCCCCCTCCCCGCCCCCCCATTCATACCTCGTGGGCGGCAAATCACCTTCTCCCCGGGAAGCTCCCTTCTCCTGAGCCGCGAAACCTCAGCCCCACCTCCATGGTGCCCCCACCACACCAATTTCACAGCCGCCCTCCTCCCTAATGCCGGAGACGTTGTCCATTTGCCGTCGTGCACTGGACTGTGTGCCTCTTACTCCGTGCTGCTGGTGTTGCCTCGACGACGGCTGTGTGAACCGTACCGGAGCCGATTCACCCCCGCCGTTGTTCATGGCGCCGGAGTGGCTCCAACTCCTGATCCATCCAGAGTCCTGGCGCTGCTTCCGCGTAGCCATCGACCATCGCGACATCGCTCTTTCCCTGTCGCCGGTCACCATCGCAACCGTGCCGGCCTCACCGTCTCGGCAGCTGGACCTGCCTACTTCACCATGCCGCCAGATAGGTCGCACCCTCATCTCAAATCACTTTATTTATGCGTCAGTTGTCTGAATTTTTTTTCTAGGCCAATCGATTCCCAATGGGAAGCAGCACCCCTCGAGGCGGCGGAGCTCCTAGGCTGCCGGTTGGCTGGTGTCTAACGTAAGGGTGCGGGGCCGCAAGTTCGCCGCGGAAGCAGCGCTTAGATGGCTATCTTTTAGAGTTGCATGAGTTGAAGGTACTACCGCCGCTGAATATGGATGACGGGGAGTCTTTGTGGATTGCCCTGGGGGCGGCGCAACCACGGCAGTGCGGTGGGGCGGGAGCGGGGTTTTGGCCGGGGCCACGGACGACGGAGGCAGGCTGCTCTGCCGTTGGTCGCTGGCTCTTCGGGGAAGATTCCGAACAGTGTCAGCCGGGAGGCACAAGACGGCCAGCCATCCGACGTAGATCGGACAGTACCAAAATAAAATAAAATCGTGTGACCCCAAGTTAGTCTTCATTCAACAGACGTGTGACCACTCTTGTACCTTGCTGTTGATCTCTTAGTGTATTTCTTCAGATCAAAGAGATATGTCGTTCTTAACATTATGCGTTATCTGCATCTTTAGACACACCGTCTTCCGACTCACCGCAGCTGCTCCAACAAGGGAAGCATACAGCAGAAGGGAGCTATAGTCCCCACTCAACAGTTCCCTGCATCGAATGCGCGTGCCCGACATGGACAGCCACAACAACTACAGGGCCATCGACAAGTCAGCACATGATGCTCACTCCTATGGATGGCAGCCAGATAGGTTGTACCCTCATCTTACTTGTGTGAAACATTTATGGCTTTGTTATTAATCTAAGCATGGAAAATAGATCATCACATTTTACTGTATATTCATGCTGATCTCTTACGGGTCTTGTTCAGGAGTTAACGTTGTTCCATAGTTCAGCTAAGATACTTGTTCTTTAGGTAACACTGTTCCACAGTTATCATCCATCAGCCAATGCTATCCCACGGGCTAATGATTATAGTATTATACCACTTCTAGTATTACCTATGTTGTTCTTTAATACTTTTGTGTGCCATCTATTTAATCTTGAGTACAGACGATACATATGTTGTAGCTTTCATCTGTGTTCTCCCTTTAGTTTATGAGACCTGTTGCTTCTAGTTAACCCCAGTCCTACTATTTATGTCGTCTCCTACAGGCACTCATTACATAAATCTAACTACTAGTTGTCTTCCATGCATGTCAGATATAATTGCACACACTGATATATCCACAAGAACCTCACGGAGCAATGTAAAGGCCAATAAACTTGATGTCAATGATACCCAATATGATGGAACATGTAAAGGCAATTCTTCAGAAGACATGCAGAAAGATGACGAATCCTCTTCACCCCACAAGGTCCTTGCTCTAACTTGGCCTGTGATATGGGTACAACATGCATATAATGTCCTGGAGTGTATCTACTCTGTTGCAAGGCTATGTGCTTAGCATGCTGATCATGCATGTAAATATGTCATGCCTTCCTATTTTTCAGTACCTATTCCATTCATGATAACATGTTTTCAAATTCAAGTACTATCATTCTACTCTATCGCAATGCCATCTGCTTAATTTGGACATCATGCTTCTAAATATCTTATGCATTGTTATTCATCAGTATGTACTTCATTTGTCTACCATACCATGTTTTTTACATTGACGTGCTGTTCTAGTGCTCTGTTGCAATGCCATCTTACTTTCCCAATCATACACGTGTATGTTTCCTTAGTTATTTCTGTACGTATTCCGCTAGTATATAGCTTTACATTCAACTAGTGTTTTTTTGCTGTGTTGTCCTGTCGTATCCCTAGCTCTTACACCATACTCCCTCCGTCTGGATTACATGTTGCCGAAATGGATAAAAAGGATGTATCTAGAACTGAAATACGCCTAGACCCATCCATTTCTTTTCCGGATGGAGGGAATACATGTCAATATGCCATGCCTTTCTATTCTTCAGTACCTATTCCATCTCTCAGTTGTCGCATGTTTTATAATTAAAGCACCATTCTTCTATACAAGGCATGCAAGGGGAAGACGACTATGTTAGAATCTGAAGGGTTACAAACAAGGCCTTTGCAAAAGATCCAAACGCTAGGAGATAATAAACCAACTCCAGTTTTTGTAGATACTGCTCCAGCACAGAGAAACCCAACTCCTACTGATAATAAGCAGATTCCAGTGACCAAAGAACTAGTCCGCTCTAGTCCAGCAAAAATATGTCAACTCAATTCTAAGAAGCGTGTGCGTATCCTTGCATCATGAAATTTTATAGCATGCTGATCATATTTTCTACATGTTTCTTACCCATCTCTCTTTTAGAAAATAAGCTTAACAGATAGAAGAATTTCTACAACGATATCGTTCATGAGGAAAGATTCTTGCAGGAATTCTCTGTGCTCCAATGTAGATGTAAGTACCTGTTGTATATCACTATATTTTTACATCAGCATGTATTTTGTTAATCTGCGTGAATCCAACCTTTATCTGATCTAAATTTAGTTGTAGCAAAATGTATGATTAAAGGCCACAATGTTGATTTTTGCAGGGAAAACTGCCTGGTAGTTTTGCATCCTGAGCTGCATGAGTGTACTACCTCATATCAGTGGGTTTGAATACTTTGGTTCTGCAGTGGGTTTTTCAGTGTTTTTTTACTGTGTTGTCATGTCGTATCCCTAGCTCTTCCATCATACTCCCTCCGTCCGGATTAAATGTCACAGAAATGGATAAAACTAGATGTATCTAGAACTGAAATACGCCTAGACCAATCCATTTATTTCCGGATGGAGGGAATAAATGTCAATATGTCATGCCTTTCTATTCTTCAGTGCCTATTCCATCTCTGTTGTAGCATGTTTTATAACTGAATCACCATTCTTCTATATAAGGCATGCAAGGGGAAGACGACTATGTTAGAATCTGAAGGGTTACAAACCAGGTCTTTGCAAAAGATCAAAACGCCAGGAGATAATAAACCAACTCCATTTTTCATAGATACTGCTCCAGCATAGAGAAACCCAACTCCCACTGATAATATGCAGATTCCAGTGGCCAAAGAACTAGTCCGCTCCAGTCCAGCAAAATAATGTCAACTCCATTCTAAGAAGCGTGTGCGTATCCTTGCATCATGAAATTTTATAGCATTCTAATCATATTTTCTACATGTTTCTTACCCATCTCTCTTTTAGAAAATAAGGTTAAATGATACAAGACTTCCTCCTTTGGGATTGTATTCGAGGAAAATATCTTGCGGGAATTCTCTGTGCTCCAATGTTGATGTAAGTACCTGTTGTATATCACTATATTTTTACATCAGCATGTATTTTGTTAATCGGCGTGAATCTAACCTTTATCTAATCTAAAATTAGTTGTAGCAAAATGTTAAAGGTGCCAATGTTGATTTTTGTAAGGAAAACTGCCTGGTAGTTTTGCATACTGAGCTGCATGAATGTACTATCTCATATCACACAGATTACTGAATTGTAGTGCTTCTCTGGTTGCCCATTCATTCATTGTGTTAATGTTGCTTTCGTATTACCTTACCTAGATGATGATAGCTATGCCGTATTGTGTTAATTTGGTGTAGGCTAGTTGCCCAAACGTTCGTTGTGTCAATGTTGCTTTCCTATTATTTGACTTGGCCAATGATAGCAATGCTAGTGTGTTAATTTTGTGCAGGCTGCTGAAGATAAGAAGACAAACTCTGAAAACAGCAAGGCAACCCCATTGTTTCTTTCTAGTACATCTAGGCCAGGTAATATGGCAATAACTCATGATTAATCTATTTGGTTCCCGTCCTAATTTATGTTATGATGCAGTGGTCGAGACACTCTCCACTATCAATAATACAAGCCTGCCAAAATTGCCATCTGAATCTGTTCAGTATCCTCTGTCTCGAATGCAACGGAATAAATGTATGTTTGTGAACCAATTAATGGTTGAAGCAATGATGGAAATGGTGGATGAATCAGAGGTGCAGAGTCGTGCGACACAACAACTGGTCAATGTTTTCAAAGACAGTGTAGCAAAGCAGCAAGAACTTGCCCACATGCTTATGAGCGTCATTTGTGCTGAGGTTGCAGATTGTGACGTTGTAGATGGTTAGGTTTTGCTCATTTATTTGCACTGGCATCAATCTTTGATTGCCCAGTGGATGTAATTTCCTGTCATATATGCTAGATGTGCAACGTTATTCCCTGTATGCCATACCTTTGCTTGATCGGTTTTGGTCCTGTGAATAATTGATCGTCGTAATGGGCTCAAATTATCTAATTTGGCCTAAAGACATGAACGAACTTTAGTGGGCACATTAAGTTAATGGGCCGTTACTAGGCCGAAAGTTAATGGTCGGCCCTCTTACCTCCCGGGTCGTTAATAGGCCGTTACTAAGTTTGGTCTACATATGGCCCAACTATACTGTAGGCCTTTAGCAGGCCGAAAGAGACAGCGGGCTTGTACTGGACCATGAAGAGCATGGGCCTCTAAGAGGCCGAAAGTCAGGTCGTATTGTAAACGGCCCAACTGTGTTGTGGGCCTTTAGCAGGCCGAAAGAGAAACCAGGCTGGTATTGGACCATGAAAGGCATGGGCCGTTAAAAGGCCAAAACTAAGGTCCGACTACAAATGGCCCAACTCATTTATGGTCCGTTAACAGGCCAAAAGGCACACAGGGCCGGGAATTGGCCCAACACTTAAATGGGTTGCTAAAAGGCCAAAACTCAGGTCCGACTACAAATGGCCCAACTGATTTATGGGCCGTCAACAGGCTGAAAGTGACACCGGGCCAGAAATTGGCCCAACACTTAAATGGGCCACTAAAAGGCCAAAACTCAAGTCCGACTACAAATGGCCCATCAGATTTATGGGCCATCAACAGGCTAAAAGACACACCGGGCCGAAAATTAGCCCAACATTTAAATGGGTTGCTAAAAGGCCGAAAGATGTACATCCTGAAAATTGGCCCATTCATTAAATGGGCCGTTAATAGGCCGAAATCTCACCGGGCCGATATTGAGCCCAAATATATGGCGGGCTGTTAACGGGCTCGAACTGACGATGGGCTGCAATGGTGTCAAATCTTTAACGGGCCGTTGACGAGCCGAATTGGCACATCTCGTATGGGTCGTGGGCTTAAATGGACCTGCCATAAGTAGGCCTTATATGGGCCAGCCTGCTAATTTTTACTAGGCCGGCCTTTTTCACCGGAATGGGCCACTGTTGGGCCGTGCCATGTGTCGACCTATCATAGGCGCCTCCTGTCCAATGAGTGGATGACATCTGTCCCAACGGTGAGGCAACACGTGTTTCCTTCGGCCAATCAGAATTTTACACGTGGAAATTTCCCATTGGTCGGGGCTGTTAACGGGTTATCGGATCCAAAATCCGACCCGATAGCTTAACGGCGTTCTGTTACGGTGGATGCCACTTGTCGGTTACCCTTGACGAAAGCACTTCTATGACGCGTGATTTATCGTCATGGAAGTGGACACTTCCGTGATGATAATTTTGTTAATGTCATGGAACACTTCTACAACAGCACATGTATGACTATCTTGATTCTGTCATAAAATCGTCATGGATGTACATGCATGACAAAAAATGCGACCTACTGTGACAAACACATATCATCACGGGAGTGTATTTTTTTGTAGTGGAAGGACCCTCCTTCCGGACTACTCCACGACGGCCGCCTACAACGACGGTGAGTGGTTATCCGGGGACAAGCCACTGGCGAAGTCGTAAGTATCCGGATACCATAGTAATTCATGGTATGTTTTATTGCACTGCTTCTCCTTACGTCGAATATGATTATGCAGTCCGTCCCGAGCCCGTATCGACGTATCTTCGTCGGACGGTTCTTTGGGCTCGTCGGATATGAATAGCGATTCACTTCCGACTGCCTCCACCCCTTGCCCTACGGACAACGTCGAGGTGTTGTCTCAAAAGGTACCGAGCCGAGGGGAGGTAGTCCTGGAGGCACCTCGAGGCGACCTTCCGCACCCTGGGCGCAATGGGAGGAAGACTCCCACGGGCTCCAAGTTTGGCCCCCAGCCGAACACTGCGCCGGAACCTTCGGTGGTTCCGGACTCCGGTGGGCGACCCCCCGTTAAGAGGGGCAAACCGCCTGTGCCAGTGGCCTCTGTCAATCCAGAGGCACCGGACAACTTGCTAGAAGCGCTACGCGGCGCTTCCATCAACGAAGAGCACCGCACTACCATGAGTGCGGTGATCGAGAAAGTTCAGTCCGCCAAAAATGGACTGACCGAAGCTTGTGCGAGCCTCCTAATAGGCTTTCAGGTAAGCAATCAAAATATAGGAAAATATTACCGCATAGATAGTAGCCCCTGATGCTCTGTTTGGCATTTGCGAAGAAAAGCCGAATAGAGGATCAAATAATGACTCAGGAGTCTAATCAGAATATGTCTATGTGCATATGCAGGCTTCACCGCTGGCCGCTGCCGCACGTACTGCGGAGGACGCTGCACTGAAGCAGGACCTTGAGCGGTCCGAGGATGAGCTCAGCCTTACAAAGAGGCAGCTCGAGGAGAGCAAAGGTAAGCAATACCTTGTCTATATATTAAAAAGAAATTGGGTTGTAAAATAATAGGATCATCATGAATTTGGCAGGGGGCCAGGACCGAGGTGGCGACCCTGAAGAAGGCGCTGTCCGAGGCCGAAGACAAAGCGGCCAAGGAGCGCATTGAGCGGGAAAAGCAAGAAGCCCAGGTAGGCGAGCTGCAGCAAGAGCTCGAGGCTCTCGCCAAAAAGCACGAGTCCTTGGAGCTTGACTCTAAGACGCGAGAGTCCGAGCTTGCAAAGGTGCTCGAAAGCGCACAGAGCGCCAAGGCTAAAGCCCACAAGGCCCTCCAGGAGATTGATGCGGTGAAGAAGATAGCAGCGGGTAAGGCATTCATTATGCAAAGCAAGCATGTGAAGGAAACTTTGCTTTTACTTACCCGAGTTCGGAGCTCTCCAGGAGCATTCGCAGATCTTCCCCGGAGTGTGCTCGATGCCGCGGAGTTTTACCGAGCTGAGAAGGGGAGCTCTACGGAAAAGTTGTTCTGGTCTCAGTATACTAGGACCGAACACCTAATGCCCTTGACCGACCAGCTGAAGCAACTGGTTGAGCTTCACAGGGTGGCCGAATAGGCCATGAAGGGTCTTATAGTCCGGATGAGGCCTGGCGATCCCGTGTCGAGCAGCTACTTCGGTCTGGTGAGGCGACTTGTGGATGCCTGCCCACGGCTTGAAGTCATAAGCGGTCCGTCTGCATCGAGGGTGCGCGCAGGGCTTTTGCCCGGGCGAAGGTGCACTGGCCGAAGCTGGACGCCGTAAAGCTGGTGAAGGAGGAGCCTCCAGAGGGCAAGGAGCATCGCTGCCCCAAAATGTATTATGACAGTGTCCTGAAGGGTTCCCGCCTTGTGGCGGATGAATGTGCTAGAGATGTAATTTTTGAATGAACATTCTCATGTGATCATGTAATGTGAAACGAGTTCATTTGCTCTATGCAATGCTTTTTGAATTTAAAATATTACCTTCTGTGCGGCCGTTTATAAAATCTGAGAGTTGGCCAGTCGTCGGCTTCTGCCCCCATGTAACTAGTATTGGGGTGTTCGGGATAAACCTGAGCACTCTTTATCCCGATTTTGGGTCCTTCGAGCGAGGTGTTTAGCACAACGAACCAAGCAATCGGACTATAAGGCTTTATCACTCTCACTTAGCCATAGAAGTCTACAATTTTAAATTTTGGCGAAGCCCCTAGTATTCGAAAGGCCGAATTTGCCGGCGCTATATACACCTAAGTCGGGCAAGGCCGACTCCTCACCCGAAGCAGAAAAAGTCTTTAAGGACTTGAGACCTCTCAAACAACGACCAGCTCTTGCCTTATCATGACAGTCAGTTTTCGGCTTTCTCTACTGAGGTGCTCGTCCGGAAGAACCGGGACACAATAGTAGTAGTTCTCCCAGCGCTACCTTAGCCGATAGTGGAACGTAAGGTACCAGAACATGGGAGTCAGGCAAACCCAACTATTGACCCAAGACATGATTCGGAGCTGATGCATATAATGCTATAAGTTCGGGGTGCCGCACTATCGAAAGTGTTCGGACTTCTCACGCCGTATTATGGGGTAAAGGAAAGCCCCTAGCGTACTGACCATACCAGAATGTACGGGTGAAAGTTGTCATAAATGAACATATATATATATATATATATAAAAAGGATGGATAATGCAATAATAGACTAATGCTATGAATTGTTATTTAAATAATACATCGAAGCGTACTGATACAAGTAGTGCAATAAGCGAAAATATGACTATTTGACATGTCCTATCCAAGGGCAAGCTGTGTATGGGTAGTAAAAAGTGGGTATATTGATTGTTATTAGAGACCACCTGGGGGTTCCCTTGTACGTCTTAGCTTCTTGCCTCCTTGGTTGTTCCTTCCCGTAATGTGTCCGGCAATCATACTGCCGGAAAGGGCTTCTAGAGAATAACATTCTGAAAGAGAAAATATGATAAAGGTATGCAGCCCCTAGGGCGGTTAAGCCGCATTGCGGGGCGTGCCCTGATCATGCCCCCGCCTATGCCCATGGTATTTTCAGTGCGTCATTATGTACGCGCGGCACGAATTTCGTTGCTTGACTGGGACTGGGATGGGGGCCGAATTGCTAGGCGAGCTCTGAACATGCCATGCGATCCTGTTGCAGGTTACTCCGGACTCGCTTGACGGTGTCCGGGGGTTGTATCGCCGAATTGACGGTTTGCCTTAAAAGGCTGCTTCGTGCTTATGCTATGAGGGTCGCAGTGTGCTCTTCAGTGTGAAGCGAGCGTTCTGTGTTTCCATTGACTGTTATGACCCCCCTAGGTCCTGGCATCTGGAGCTTGAGGTATGCGTAATGCGGTACGCATTGAATTTTGCAAATGCGGTTCGCCCGAGCAGTGCGTGATAGCCACTGCGGAACGGGATGATATCGAAGATTAACTCCTCGCTTCGGAAGTTGTCCGGAGATCCGAAGACCACTTTCAGTGTGATTGAGCCCGTGCAATGGGCCTCTACACCTGGGATGACGCCCTTAAAGGTGGTTTTGGTGGGTTTGATCCTCGAGGGATCTATACCCATTTTGCGCACTATATCCTGATAGAGCAGGTTCAGGCTGCTGCCGCCGTCCATAAGGACTCGAGCGAGGTGAAATCCATCGATGATGGAGTCTATGACCAATGCGGCGGATCCGCCATGACAGATCCTAGTGGGGTGATCCTTGCGATCGAAGGTGATCGGACAAGAGGACCATGGGTTGAACTTTGGGGCGACGGGCTCCATCGCATAGACGTCCCTTAGTGCACGCTTCCATTCCCTCTTGGGAATGTGGGTTGCGTATATCATGTTCACCGTCTTCACTTGTGGGGGGAACCTCTTCTGTCCTTCCGTGTTCGATGGCCGAGGCTCCTCCTCGTCATCGCTATGCAGCCCCTTGTCCTTGTATTTGGCATTAAACTTGCCGGCTTGCTTGAAGACCCAGCATCCTCTGTTGGTGTGATTGGCTAGCTTATCGGGGGTGCCGTGGATTTGACATGAGCGATCGAGTATGCGATCCAAACTAGACGGGCCCGGAGTACTTCTTTTGAATGGTTTTTTTGCTGACCAGATTTAGAGCTTCTGAATCCGGCATTGACTTCCGTATCATCGGTGTTATTGCCGTTGTTGTGGCGCTTGTGTTTGTTACGACGTGGTCTGCCATTGGCATCTTTAGTATCCGAAGTGCCCGGATTCCTTGATGTGTTGTTGCTGCGAGCCAGCCAGCTATCTTCACCCACGCAAAAGTGGGTCATGAGTGTCGTGAGGGCTGCCATAGACTTCAGCTTCTCCTGGCCAAGTTGTCGGGCGAGCCACTCGTCATGGATGTTAAGCTTGAATGCCGCTAAGGCGTCTGCATCCGGACAATCGACAATTTGGTTTTTCTTAGTTAGGAACCATGTCTAGAATTCTCTGGCCAATTCCCCTGGCTGCTGAGTTATATGGCCCAAGTCATCAGCATCCGGTGGTCGCACATAAGTGCCCTCGAAGTTGTCAAGGAATGCATCTTCCAAATCCTCCCAAGTGCCGACGGAGTCTGCTGACAAGCTATTCGGCCAATGCCGAGCTGGTCCTTTGAGTTTTAGTGGGAGGTACTTGATGGCATGCAGGTCATCACCGTGAACCATGTGGATGTGGAGGAGGAAATCCTCAATCCATACAGTGGGATCTGTTGTACCATCATACGATTCGATATTTACGGGTTAAAAACCCTTCGGGAATTCGTGACCCATAACTTCATCCGTGAAGTATAGGGGGTGTGCGGCGCCTCTGTGCCGGGCTATATCACGAGGCAGTTCATATGAGTCTTATCTGTTGTATTCGGCCCGGCCAGATTTACTTTTAGTGTACCCGCGTTAGCGCACATCCCCATGACCCATATATCGACCTTGCATGTTTTGCCCTACTTTCCAATACGTCTCGCAGGTCCTGCGTGTTGCCCCGAGCCTTGGTATTTTTGTTTGAGTGGCGGCGGGGTGCAGGTTGAATTTCAGGCTGAAACGCCTCTCTAGCTCGGCCACGAGGTGGCCAGTCAGCCGCATCGTACACTGGTGATGTAGGTTTCAATGCTTCCTCCTCGAGGTGAGGTAGCAACCTGCGCTTTGGGTAACTCTTGGAGGGACGCTCGAGTTCGTATTCCTCCGCCGCAAGGACTTCGGTCCATTTGTCTGCTAGCAAATCTTGATCTGCTCAAAGCTGTTGTTGCTTTTTCTTCAAGCTATTTGTTGTGGCCATAAGCCGGCGCTTGAAGCGCTCCTGCTCGACGGGATCCTCAGGAACGATAAATTCTTCATCGCCGAGGCTTACCTCATCTTTGGAGAGAGGCATGTAATTGTCCTCCTCCGATTCTCCATCTGTTGCCCGCTCTAGAGGGCTAGCTTGTTCACCCTCCCGCTCTAAATTGTGCTGGAGGGGATTGTTGTCGTCTTCGGCACTATCCAGAGTGTTATTGTCTCTTGTGTCGGTATCACTACTTTTGCTATGGCGGGACTTAGAGCAGCGCCACTGACATCGGCGCTTGGGTTGCTTCTTGGAGGGATCATCCTCTGCTGTATCGTCGCCATTGCCTTCTTTGGGGGTATCCACCATGTATATATCATATGATGAGGTGGCGGTCCAGCGCCCTGTGGGCGGTGGTTCCTGTTCGTCTCCTGCATCGTTGTCCATACTATCGATGTCTTCGGAGTCGAAGTTGAGCATCTCGGTTAAATCGTCGACAGTGGCTACTAAGTGGGTGGTGGGTGGGGAGCGAATTTCTTCATCGTCCGCATCCCATTCTAGCCGTACATATTTCGTCCAAGGTTATCCTGACAAGGAGAGAGACTTTAATGAATTTAGCACGTCTCCAAAAGGTAAGTGCTGAAATATATCCGCGGAGGTGAACTCCATGATCGGCGCCCAATCGGGTTCGATAGGCACGGACGCAGGCGGTTCGGAGCCCGTGGCCAAAGACGAATCCAATGGTTCGGCAGCACGGCTCTCGTAAGGGGTGAAGTCAGTATCCGGCTCTATCGCCACTGAGAGTGCGGCCTCCATGGCGGGGTCTATCCACCCATCCTCGGATGGCGCAATTTGCTCCGGATTGAGGGCCGGAGTAGTTGCAGGTGTGATTTCCCGAAAACTGTCCGAAGGCAGAGCTAAATCATGCTCGTCGTGATTGTGCGGCGCACCTGGCATGGGCTTGAATCCATCAAAGATCAAGTCTCTGCCGATATCGGCAATGTAATTCAAGTTTCCGAACCTGACCCGGTGGCCACGGGCGTAGCTCTTGATCTGCTCCAGATGGCCAAGCGAGTTGGCCCGCAGTGCGAAGCCGCCGAATACGAAGATCTGTCCAGGGAGGAAAACCTCACCCTGGACAGCATCGTTACCGATGATCGAAGGAGCCATCAAGCCTTACGATGACGGCATAGTGGAACTCTCAATGAAAGCACCAATGTCGGTGTCAAAACCGGCGGATCTCGAGTAGGGGGTCCCGAACTGTGCGTCTAAGGCGGATGGTAACAAGAGGCGGGTGACATGATGTTTACACTGGAGGGGGCTAGGGTTACACAGAGTCAGTTACAAGGGAGGAGATCTACATATCCGTATTGCCAAGCTTGCCTTCCATGCCAAGGAGAGTCCCATCCGGACACGGGACAAAGTCTTCAATCTTGTATCTTCATAGTCCAACAGTCCATCCAAAGGATATAGTCTGACTGTCTGGAGACCCCCTAATCGAGGACTCCCTCAGTGAACTACTCCCTCCTCGTCATGGAGAGCACCGGGATGATGAAGATGGCCACCAGAGAGGGATTCCCCCCTCCGACAGGGTGCCGGAACGGGTCTAGATTGGTTTTCAGTAGCTACGGAGGCTTCTGGCGGCGGAACTCCTGATCTATTCTGCTCTCCGATGTTTTTAGGGTATACTGATATATATATATATGCAAAGGAAGTCGGTCAGGGGAGCCACAAGGGGCCCACGATGGTGGGGGTGCGCCCAGGGGGGAGGGCACGTCTCCCTGCCTCGTGGCTTCCTCGAAGCTTCCTTGACGTCTACTCCAAGTCTCCTGGATTGCTTCTGTTCCAAAAATAACTCTCCCAAAGGTTTCATTCTGTTTGGACTCCGTTTGATATTCCTTTTCTTCGAAACACTGAAATAGGCAAGAAAGCAGCAATTTGGGTTGGGCCTCCGGTTAATAGGTTAGTCCCAAAAATAATATAAAACTGTATAATAAAGCCCATAAACATCCAAAACAGATAATATAATAGCATGAATACTTCATAAATTATAGATACGTTGGAGACGTATCAGGGATTACCATAATAGGTAGGTATGGTGGCTGTTTTGAGGAAGATACAAGGAGGTTTATGTGTGACAGAGCGTATCATATCACGGGGTTTGGATGCACTAGCGAAGTTTGCACCAACTCTCAAGGTGAGAAAGGGCAATGCACGGTACCGAAGAGGCTAGCAATGATGGAAGGGTGAGAGTGCGTATAATCCATGGACTCAACATTAGTCATAAAGAACTCACATAATTATTGCAAAAATCTACAAGTCATCAAAAATCAAGCATTATGCGCATGCTCCTAGGGGGATAGATTGGTCGGAAAAGACCATCGCTCGTCCCCGACCGCCACTCATAAGGAAGACAATCAAATAACACCTCATGTTTCAAATTTGTTACACAACGGTCACCATACGTGCATGCTATGGGACTTGGAAACTTCAACGCAAGTATTTCTCAAATTCACAACTACTCAACTAGCACACTCTAATATTACCACCTTTATATCACAAAACAATTGTCAAGTATCAAACTTCTCCTAGTACTCAATGCACTTTTTTATGAAAGTTTTTATTATACCGATCTTGGATGCCTATCATATTAGGACTAAATTCGTAACCAAAGCAAATTACCATGCTATTCTAATGGAATCTAAAAATAATATAAGTGAAGCATGAGAGATCAATAATTTCTATAAAATACAACCACCACCGTGCTCTTAAAGATATAAGCGAAGCACTAGAGCAAAATTATCTAGCTCAAAAGGTATAAGTGAAGCACATAGAGTATTCTAATAAATTCCAATTCATGTGTGTCTCTCCCAAAAGGTGTGTACAGAAAGGATGATTGTGGTAAACTAAAAAGCAAATACTCAAATCATACAAGACGCTCCAAGCAAAACACATATCATGTGGTGAATAAAAATATAGCTCCAAGTAAAGTTACCGATGGACGAAGACGAAAGAGGGGATGCCTTCCGGGGCATCCCCAAGCTTAGGATTTTGGTTGTCCTTGGACTTTACCTTGGGGTGCCTTGGGCATCCCCAATTTTAGGCTCTTACCTCTCCTTGTTCCATAATCCATAAAATCTTTACCCAAAACATGAAAACTTCACAACACAGAACTTAAAAGAAAATCTCGTGAGCTCCGTTAGTAAAAGAAAAGAAACCACCACTTCAAGGTACTGTAATGAACTCATTCTTTATTTATATTGGTGTTAAACCTATTGTATTCCAACTTCTCTATGGTTCATAAACTCTATTACTAGCCATATATTCATCAAAATAAGCAAACAACACACGAAAACCAGAATCTGCCAAAAACAGAACAGTCTGTAGTAATCTGTAAGTTTCGAATACTTCTGGAACCCAAAAAATTCTAAAATAAATTTCTGAACGTGAGGAATTTATCTATTAATAATCTTCAAAACAAATTAACTAAATATCACTCTCCAGTAAAAAATGGCAGAAAATCTCGTGAGCGCTAAAGTTTCTGTTTTATACAGCAAGATCGCAAAGACTTTCCCCAAGTCTTCCCAAAGGTTCTACTTGGCACTAACACTAATTAAAAGCATAAAAACACATTTAAACAGAGGCTAGATGAATTATTTATTACTAAACAGAAACAAAAAGCAAGAAACAAAAATAAAATTGGGTTGCCTCCCCACAAGCGCTATCATTTAACGCCCCTATCTAGGCATAAAAGCAAGGATAGATCTAGGTATTGTCATCTTTGGTATGCAATCCATAAGTGGCCATCATAATAGATTCATAAGGTAATTTAATTTTCTTTCTAGGAAAGTGTTCCATGCCCTTACTTAACATAAATTGGAATCTAATATTCCCTTCTTTCATATCAATAATTGCACCAATCGTTCAATGGAAAGGTCTACCAAGAATAATAGGACATGAAGGATTGCAATCATTATCAAGAACAATGAAATCTACAGGCACATAACTCCTATTTGCAACAATAAGAACATCATTAATTCTTCCCATAGGTTTCTGTAAGTGCATCTAGTGCCACCCCTAGTTGGTTTTGGAGTATTGACGACAAATCTGGTTGAGGGACTAATGTGTTTGTGAGAATTGTAGGATAACACAGGTAGTAGTCCCTCATTGATTCGGTTTACCTACCGGAGATGACCCCTAAAAATGTGTGAAGACATTGAAGACAATGGTGGTCTGTGAAGAGTTTCACATTGAAGACTATGACATGAGAAGACATCTTATGAAGACTGTGGATTGTGAAGACATAGTTGTTTCGCAGTTTCCTTTTCTTCATTGTTGAGTCATATGAACCACCGTACTATTAAGTGGGGTCTAAGTGAACAAAGTCAGAGTGACTGAAGTGATGCTCAACCAAATCCTTCGAGTGAAGACAATGAGAGCAAATCTTATCCAGAGCTGGATGAGTCAGCTTTACTTGTAGCCCAAGTTAAGCTGTCGCGTGGGATTCAAATCTGACCGTTAGACATGTGTCAGTTCCCTAGTGACCCAGGGTCATTTCAGACAAATGAGGTCGGGTTACCTAGTGGCTATAAATAGCCCACCCCCTACACCATAAATTGGTGGCTTCTCAGAGTTAGTACATGACTTTTGTCGTTTGAGAGCAACCCACCTTGAAGCCTTTGAGATAGAAATCCTTGCAAGGACAAAGCCCTAAACACCCAGAGCCAAAGAGTGTTAGGCATCATTGAAGTCTTTCTGTCTGCGTGATCTGAAGACTTGTTACACTTGAGGACTGTGAATCCTCTAGCCGGTTAGGTGTCGCGTTCTGAGCATCCAAGAGTCATTGTCGATCACCAGTGAATGAAGTCTGTGAATGTTTGGAAGTCTACCTTGAAGACTTACCAGAGTGATTGGGCGAGGACTGTGTGTCCTTAGCTCAAGGGGAATGAGGTGAAGACGCAGTCTTCTAAGTTGATTCTCAGCCTCCCTAACCAGACGTACAGTTGACACAGCAACTGGAACTGGTCCAACAAACACCTGTCCTCACCAAGCAATTGGTTCTATCCTTACCTCTCTCTTTACTTACAGTTTGTCTTCGTGAAGTCATTGCCTGCTTATGATATGATTGACTTCACTATGTGAAGACTGTTGTTGATTGGTTTCATACGTTCTTCCATCTTGATCCATACTACTTAGCTGTAGATAGTCTTCGTGCTTTCACTTCATTTGCTTACCTGACTATGGCCTGTCTAGTGTAGTCTACCTTCCGCTGCATATCAATAGGTTCATTTCTTCTGTTTGTCTTCAAAGCCCCCATGTTTTGAAGACTTTCATAAAAATCGCCTATTCACCCCCCTCTAGTCGATAACTACCACTTTCAATTGGTATCAGAGCAAGGTGCTCCCTTGTTCTGTGTGAGTCGGTTTAACCACCTGGAGTTTTAGCTATGTCGACTGCAGGGATAATCAAAGTATCTGCCGCATGCCCTATCTTCGATGGCACTGATTACCCTTACTGGAAGAATAAGATGCGCATGCATCTTGAAGCCATTGATGTCGACCTCTGGTGTGTCATCAAAAATGGCTTTCCCAAGGCCGGTGAAGGCGTCACTGCAGCTGATGTCAAGAAGTTCATTCAACTGGATTCTACTGCCAAGAACATCATCTATGGTCATCTGACCAAAGGACAGTATGGTCGTGTGAGTGCTCTGGAAACTGCAAAGCTAGTCTGGGACTGGCTCTCCAAGGTCAATGAAGGCGTCTCAACCCAGAGAGACTCAAGGATCAATGTTCTTCGCAATCTCTTCAACCGCTTCAAGAGAAATGACAATGAGAATGTTCAGCTGACGTTTGATCACCTCACTGATATCACAAATGAGCTTCATGCACTCGGTGCCACTGAAATCACCAAGCATGAAATCATCAAGACACTCTTGAGATCACTCGACAACTCATTTGACACCCTGGCCCTGATGATTCAAGAATGCCCTAACTTCAAGACTCTCGATCCGTCTGACATACTTGAGAGGCTCAACACACATGAGTTCCAGCTATCTGAGAAAAGAGATATCTATGGTCCCAACTATGGTCGAGCTCGCGCCTTGAAGGCAAAGGCTGTTTCCTCATCTGAAGAAGAATCTGACTGCAGTTCTAAGGATCCTGAAGACATTGGAAAGGAGCTTGCCATGCTCGTAAAGAAGTTCCAAAGGTTCACCAGGAAGAAAGGCTCCAGATAGTATTCAAGATCCAGCTCAAGAAATGATGAAGCTTCCTCCCGTGACTACAAGAAGAGAACGTGTCACAAGTTCAAGAAACTTGGTCACTACATCTCTGAATGTCCTCAATGGGACAATGAGAACAACAACAAGAAGAATAAGAAGAATAAGAAGAAGAAGAAGAAGAAGAAGAAGAAGAAGAGCAAGGAATATGATTCTGATGACAAGAAGAAGAAGAAATCCTCAAAGTCTTCTTCTAAGTTTTTGTCAAAGTCTTCATCACACAAGAAGAGCTCATCTAGCAAGGGTCGTGCATTTGTTGGCAAGGAAATGGATTCAGAGGAGGAGTCTGCATCTGAGGAGGTGGAGATGGAGTTTGAAGAGGAATCTGATTCAGGCGTGGCAAGCCTGGCTTTAGCTTTAGCGTACGTCGCCAAGTCCATCTTCAACACCAAAGACGATGGGCTCTTCACCAACGCTGATGCTAACGAAGATGACTCTGCACCCACCTATTGCTTCATGGCACATGGTGCCAAGGTAAACTCATGCGATGCTCATTATCAAACATCCAGTGAAGATGACTCTGAACGTAAATCAAAACCTAGCTACAAAACACTTGCTAAAATTGCAACACAATAACAAACTGCTATGGAACATATTCAAAAAACTATTAGACAAAAGCGATGACCTGTTGGATGCGGAAATGACTCAAACTCGGTCCTTAATTGAAGACATTCAAAATATTCATGTTAAGTACGAAGAACTTGAAAGGCGTCATGAAATGCTCTCAACTACTCATGAAAAGCTCTCCTACGATTATCTTCAAAGGAAGCAAGAACTTGAGAACTTGAGAGCGGCTCATGAAGATCTTCAAAAAGAGAATGGGTCACTTCGCGCTCAACAGATCAGTCCCGCTGAGGAAGGATTTGAACCACCATGTCTAAAATGCCTTGAGCGTGATAACGCTACTTCTGTTGCTGAATGTTCTACTGCTACTCCGATTGCAATATCTTCAACTGCTGATGTGGTAACTAACCCCTCTGCTGAGGATACCACTACTATTGTTGATGAGAATGCTAGGTTGAAGACATTGCTTGAGACAGGAATGTACAAGAGTCTCAAAGGGCATTAGACACTATGTGATGTCCTCAAGAAACAGATTCTGAACTGAAACCCTAGGAAAAAGGGTGTTAGGTTTGAGAGGAAATGAATGTTGATGGTTCTTATTGGAAGCCTGAGCAGTACCTGATACGTCTCCAACGTATCTATAATTTTTGATTGCTTCATGCTATATTATATTCTGTTTTAGATGATTAATGGGCTTTATTATACACTTTTATATTATTTTTGGGAGTAACCTAATAATTGGAGGCCCAATCCAGAATTGTTGGTTTTTTTGCCTATTTCAGAGTTTCACAGAAAAAGAATATCAAACGGAGTCCAAACGGAATGAAACCTTCGGGAATGTGATTTTCGGAACAAACATGATCTAGAGGACTTGGACCCTACGTCAAGACATCAACCAGGAGGGCATGAGGTAGGGGGCACACCTACCCCCCTGGGAGCGCCCTCCACCCTTGTGGGGCCCATGCTGCTCCACCGACGTACTTCTTCCTCCTATATATACCTACGTACCCCCAAACCAACAGAAGCATCCACGAAAACCTAATTCCACCGCCGCAACCTTCTGTACCCATGAGATCCCATCTTGGGGCCTTTTCCGGCGTCCTGCCGGAGGGGGCATTGATCACAGAGGGCTCCTACATCAACACGATAGCCTCTCCGATGATGTGTGAGTAGTTTACCTCAGACCTTCGGGTCCATAGTTATTAGCTAGATGACTTCTTCTCTCTTTTTGGATCTCAATAAAAAAGTTCTCCACGATTCTCGTGGAGATCTATTCGATGTAATCTTCTTTTGCGGTGTGTTTGTTGAGACCAATGAATTGTGGGTTTATGGTCAAGTTTATCTATGAATAATATTTGAATCTTCTCTGAATTCTTTTATGTATAATTGGTTATCTTTGCAAGTCTCTTCGAATTATCAGTTTGGTTTGGCCTACTAGATTGATCTTTCTTGCAATGGGAGAAGTGCTTAGCTTTGGGTTCAATCTTGCGGTGTCCTTTCCTAGTGATAGTAGGGGCAGCAAGGCACATATTGTATTGTTGCCATTGAGGATAAAAAGATGGGATTTATATCATATTGCATGAGTTTATCCCTCTACATCATGTCATCTTACTTAAAGTGGTACTCTGTTCTTTTGAACTTAATACTCTGGATGCATGCTGGATAGCGGTCGATGTGTGGAGTAATAGTAGTAGATGCATGAAGGAGTCGGTCTACTTGTCGCGGACGTGATGCCTATATACATGATCATACCTAGATATTCTCATAACTATGCTCAATTCTATCAATTGCTCAACAGTAATTTGTTTACCCACCATAATACTTATGCTCATGAGAGAAGCCACTAGTGAAACCTATGGCCCCGGGGTCTATTTTCCATCATATTAATCTCCCATCAACAAGCTATTTCTGGCGCCGTTTTTATTTTGCTTTATTTACTTTGCATCTTTATCTTAAAAATACCAAAAATATTATCTTATCATATTTATCAGATCTCACTTTCGTAAGTGACCATGAAGGGATTAACAACCCCGTTATTGCGTTGGTTGCGAGGATTTTATTTGTTTGTGTAGGTGCGAGGGACTCATGCGTGGCCTCCTACTGGATTGATACCTTGGCTCTCAAAAACTGAGGGAAATACTTACCCTACTTTGTTGCATCACCCTTTCCTCTTCAAGGGAAAACCAACGCAGTGCTCAAGAGGTAGCAGTACCCGAAACCACATGGGTTGCTGCAAAAGGACCTTCAGTGGATCCATCTACCTTATCTGGCTTTACTTGTGCTAACCAGATTATTATTGATGAATCCTTTGATGCAAACTATAAACTGTTTAAGAATCAGAATGGTGAAGTGTTTGCCAGGTATATTGGTACTAACTGCAGGAATGGACCACCTTTGAAGATGATCTGGGTGCCCAAGAGTTGTCTTGAAAATCTTCAGGTGAATGTCATCATGACACCACCTGGGAAGAAGATAAACCCCAGACCAAAGGCTTCGCATGGTCCAAAGGCTTCATACAGACAAAGGACTCATCAGAGTCGTCCTAACACAAATGTTTTGCAGGGAAACCATACTCAGGCCTATGAATATGAGTGTGTTTCATCAAACCACCACGTTCATAAGACCAAGAACTACTCTGCTTATTCTTATGAGTATTATTCACCTCCTACAAGACTATTTGCTAGGGCCCCAAAGCCAAAGTTCTCAGATGCTGCACTTAGACTCATTGCTTCGAAGCCACCCCTGAAGATGTGGGTGGTTAAGAAAACTTAACTCTCTTTTGTAGGGAAAGGTCTCCAGCCGGAAATCAAAGGCATCAGATACTATTGCTGGGGACCTAAAACATCTTGTGGGGCGCAAGAAAAAATGCCCAAATGGTCTTATTAGGTATTTCGTTCCTGAGTCGCTTACCATGCATCCTATCAGTCCTAAGCTGGATCTGAGCTTTCATAATCCACTTGCTCATCAAATGTTTATGCTTCACAATACTCTTCGTTAAGCCTATCCCCTAACTGCACTATAGGGTATGATACCAGCTGCTTCAGAATGGACTATTGATAGTGGATGCACTAACCACATGACTGGCGATCGAAGTCTTCTCATGGACTCAACCTTACGTCCATCTGACAAGAGTCATATCACATTTGCTGACACTGGTAAAAGCAAGGTATTGGGTCTAGGTAGAGTTGCAATCTCAAAGGATCAGCACATGGATAAAGTGATGCTTGTTGAATCCCTTGGTTTCAACTTAATGCATGTCTTAATGCTTTGTGACTTGAACATGATTGTGATATTTGGAAAATATCGTTGCCTTGTTCTAATGGAATCTGACAAGACTCTAGTCTTTGAAGGGTACTAAAAAGGTGATCTGTACATGGTAGATTTCTCAGCATGACCATAGTTGGTAGTATGTCTTTTAGCAAAAGCTTCAGAGTGCTGGCTCTGGCATCGGAGGCTAGAGCATGCTGGCATGAGGAACTTGTACACTCTTGCGAAGAAGAAGCATGTAGTAGGCATCGAGGGCTTCAAGTTCAAAAAGGATCATCTATGCGGTGCCTGCGAAGCCGGGGAGATGACTAGGGCCAAGCATCCTTCGAAGACAATCATGACTACATCACGTCCCTTCGAGCTGCTTCACAAGGACCTATTCAGCCCTACTCATTACTCCACTCTTACTACTACTGCTTGTCTCTATGGCTTCGTTATTGTTGATGACTACTCTAGATATACCTGGGTGCATATAATTCTCTACAAGACTGAAGTGCAGGATGTCTTCAGAAGATTCGCAAATCGTGCCATGACGAACTATGGCATCAAGATCAAGCACATAAGAAGTGACAATGACACAGAGTTCAAGAACACCAGCCTCGACACTTATCTTGATACATTGGGCATCACTCATGAATTCTCAGCTCCATACACACCTCAGCAGAATGGAATCATGGAGCGCAAGAACAGAACACTCATTGAGATGGCTCGGACGATGCTTGATGAGTACAAGACTCCAAGGAAGTTCTGGCCTGAAGCTATTGATACTGCATGCCATGTCATCGCAACAAACAAGATGAGCATGGTCAAGTTGTCAGAAACAAGGCTCGTATTGTTGCTCAAGGATGTACTCAAGTTGAAGGAATTGACTTTGATGAAACATTCTCTCTTGTGGCTAGGCTTGAAGCCATTTGCATTCTGCTAGCCTATGCCACCATCACAACATCTTCCTTTATCAAATGGATGTGAAGAGTGCTTTTCTCAATGGCAAGATTAACGAAGAAGTGTATGTTGCACAACCACCTGGCTTTGAAGATCCAAAACATCCTGACATGGTTTACAAGCTCAACAAGGCACTGTATGGCCTCAAACAAGCCCCTTGTGCTTGGTATGACACACTCAAAGGCTTCCTGAAGAGCAAAGTGTAGGATCGAAAGTATGTCTAGAGGGGGGGGTGATTAGACTACTTGACCAAATAAAAACTTAACCTTTTCCCAATTTTAGTCCTTGGCAGATTTTAGCTATATTAGGGCAAGTCAAGCAATCATCACACAATTCAAGCAAGCATGCAAAGAGTATATTAGCAGCGGAAAGTAAAGCATGCAACTTGCAAGAATGTAAAGGGAAGGGTTTGGAGAATTCAAACGCAATTGGAGACACGGATGTTTTTCCCGTGGTTCGGATAGGTGGTGCTATCCTACATCCACGTTGATGGAGACTTCAACCCATGAAGGGTAACAGTTGCGCGAGTCCATGGAGGGCTCCACCCACGAAGGGTCCACAAAGTAGCAACCTTGTCTATCCCACCATGGCCATCGCCCATGAAGGACTTGACTCACTAGCGGTAGATCTTCACGAAGTAGGCGATCTCCTTGCCCTTACAAACTCCTTGGTTCAACTCCACAATCTTGTCGGAGGCTCCCAAGTGACACCTAGCCAATCTAGGAGACACCACTCTCCAAGAAGTAACAAATGGTGTGTTGATGATGAACTCCTTGCTCTTGTGCTTCAAATGATAGTCTCCCCAACACTCAACTCTCTCTCATAGGATTTGGATCTGGTAGAAAGAAGGTTTGAGTGGAAAGCAACTTGGGGAAGGCTAGAGATCAAGATTCATATGGTAGGAATGGAATATCTTGGTCTCAACACATGAGTAGGTGGTTCTCTCTCAGAACATATGAGTTGGAAGTGTGGATGTGTTCTGATGGCTCTCTCCTTGAATGAAGAGGAGGTGGAGGGGTATATATAGCCTCCACACAAAATCCAACCGTTACACACAATTTACCAATCTCGGTGGGACCGAATCAAAAAACTCGGTCGAACCGAAAAGGTAAACCTAGTGACTGTTAGAGATTTTCGGTGGGACTGACATGCAACTCGGTAGGACCGATATGGTTAGGGTTAGGGCATAACGTAATCTCGGTGAGACCGATTACACAAACTCGGTGAGACCAAGTTTGGTAATAAGCTAACCAGAGAGTTGGTCAGGTAAACTTGGTGGGACCGATTTGCTCTTTCGATGAGACCGAAAAGTTACAAAAAGGAAACAGAGAGTTTGCATTGCAATCTCGGTGGGACCGATCCGCTCTTTCGGTGGGACCGAAAAGTTACGAAAAGGAAACAGAGAGTTTGCAATCCCATCTCGGTGAGAGCGAGATCCTTATTGGTAGAACCGAATTGCTAGGGTTTGGTAGTGGCTTATGACAAGTGAAACTCGGTGGCGCCGGATAGTAAGAGTCGGTAGGACCGAGTTTGGCTTAGGGTTTAGGTCATTTGTGGATATGGGAAAGTAGTTGAGGGTTTTTGGAGCATATCACTAAGCACATGAAGCAAGAGGCTCATTAAGCAACACCTCATCCCTCCTTGATAGTATTGGCTTTTCCTAAAGACTCAATGTGATCTTGGATCACTAAAATATAAAATGAAGAGTCTTGAGCTTTTGAGCTTGAGCCAATCCTTTGTCCTTAGCATTTTGAGGTTTCCACTTTCACATCCATGCCATGCCAATCATTGAGCTTTCCTGAAATAATCATCTTGGAATAGCATTAGCTCAATGAGCTATATGTTGTTATGAATTACCAAAACCACCTAGGGATAGCTGCACTTTCAATCTCCCCCTTTTTGGTAATTGATGACAACATATAGATCAAAGCTTCAACAAATGATAATAGGCATGAAATATATCATCGCTTTGAGAAGTATGTGACAAGCAAGAGCTCCCCCTAAATTTGTGCATATTTAAAATTTGCTTTGGACTGCAAATGTACAAAGAGTTAGAGTCATGGGTTACTCTTCCATGTCACATACATCTTGGTGGAGCGCTTAAAATGATAAGAATGAAATACATGCACCCATCACCAAGAATAGTGAATGATCACATAAGATAGATAGGATAATAATATTAAGCAAGCATTAAGTGTAGCTTATGATCAAATACATGATCATCAATGTCTCACAGATAATGACATAGTATCTCAAGCACTTAAAAGCAAACAAAGTTCGAAAAACCACCAAATAAAACAAGAGAGAAAAGCAACACTCTCTCTCGAAGCCTATGATCTATACATTTTCTCCCCCTTTGGCAACAAGTTACCAAAAAGTTCCTAGAAAATGCATAGTGCTAAATCGACTCCGCTTGATCTTCAGGTGGTGGTGGAGTCCGGAGCACTCCAAGGACGAAGCCTTCTGTAGACGTGGTCGGAATCGAGGCTCAAGTGGACTCTGGAGCTGGTGGAACTGAGGCTGTAGCTGGTGCAGAAGTGGTGGCTCTGGTGTCAGCAACTGGCACTGCAGACGACCTCGGACCTCGTGGCACTCTGGCAAAGGCATCAGTTGTAGTCTTGCCTCTCCTCTCCTGCATGTCATCTTGGAGCTGCTCCACTGCAGTCTGAATCTCTGTCACCTTGATATCCAAGTCTTAGAACTTTTGTTCTACGATTCTCTCTAGGCTTGCCTGGTTCTGAGTTAGGGTGGCTAGTCCTTTCTCAATCCGTAGGGTGGATGCAATCAGGTAACCAAGCTGCTCTTGTTTGGTCTTCAAGAAGTACTCAGATGCCTCCTCTTGAGTTGGCATCTTGGCAGCTTTCTCCTTCCTTGCCTTCTCCTTCTTGGCTTGTGCTTGTGCAGATGATGGCTCATTCTCAGTCATGACAACTTGATTATCTTCAAAATCTGGACGGATGGGCAGGTGTTCCTTGTCCAACAAGTATATGCCCGTGCCCATCTTGGAGTTAATGAGCTCCTGAATTTGTGGGGCATACCCATAGCTCCTCTTCTGGTCTGCTGCAGTCCTCTTGATGGTCTCTACCATGAGGCTCATCACCTTGAACTTCTGTGGCACATCAAAGATATGAAGCAAGTTGATCGCATGGCCTCTGATCATCTTGTGATCACCAGATTTGGGCAATAAGGTGTGCCTAAGAATCTGGTTGATGGTTGGCAACCCTGACAGAAGATAGTGTACTGAGCCAAACTTGAAAGTGTCAAGTGCTTCATTTGGAATCTCCTTGTACATGTTGGACATAGAGTTGTGGTCCATCTTCTTCTTGGCATAAATGTCCAAGTCATCCTCATGCTCTTCTAGGGCATTGATCAGCTGAGCCCATTCAGCAACTGTAGATTGGTACCTCGTACCTTCAGACATCCAAATTATCCTACCATCTGGATAAAAATGTGTTGTGGAGTAGAACTGCATGATAAGCTCCTCATTCCACTTTGTGAGCTTCTGCCCAACAAAGTCATATACTCCACATGCCTTGAAGCTGTCCTGCACTCCAGGATAGTACTCTTCGTTGTCCTTGATGTATTGCCAATCAACCCATCTCATGTCACAGACAATGGGCTTCTTGTCCAATAAGACTGTCTCATAGAAGTCCTGCTGTTCCTTAGTGTGGAACCTGTAGTCAACAGCAGTCCTCCTCCTTGAAGCATACGGGTCTGCTTCTCTCCATTTCCTGATCCCTGAATCTCTCCTGAGCTTCATGTCCTCAACCACAGGATGAGCATCATTGTGGCCTGGGATCTTGGGCTTGAGTTTTCTGAGAACTTGATCTTCATCATCTTCTGTAGTGTCAGGCACTGGGGCCTTGTTCTTCTCAGTAGCTGGGATGCTTCTTGTATTCCTCTTTGGCTTTGGCTTTGGAGCTGGCTTGGCCTTGGAAGCAGCTGCCCCTGATCTTATGGCATCACCCATCAGCTTGGGTGCCTTAGGTGCTGGTGCAGCTACCTCTTCTTCTTCCTCCTCATCTTCCATGATGGAAGCTTTTCCAAGCACTCTGGCTATGGTTTTCTTCACCCTTTCCTTCCTTTTCTTGCTTTCAGCAGCAACTGGCTCTATGGGAGTGGGCTTCTCAGTTGAAGCTCTGGCCTTTGACATAGGCTGCCTGCCTGCTGGCCTTTTGATCTTTAACCCTGGCTTTGTGCCCTGTGCTGGCTCAACTCTCTTGGAAGTTGCTTCCTCTTCTGCCACATAGTCCTCATCCTCTGAGTCTGAGGTTCTCTTCTTTCTCTGTCTGGTGGCAGCTTTAGGCAGATTGCTAGGAGTACTTCTGCTGCCATCATCTGAAGAAGTTGAGGGACTAGTGCCCTCACTCATCTGCACTTACTGCTCTGACAAATTCTGGCTATCACTCTGATCAGACATGTTGCAAACTCTGACTGCTGACCTGTGAATAGGTTATAGATGAGATAGAGTGGATGAGCATCACAAAATGCAGAGATTTTTGCAAAAGAATGATTCAAAAACTTAGTTTTAGTTTCCCACTGAAAGCATCTCGGATCTACCGATTTCTAAACTCGGTGATACCGAAGCAGTTTTGGAACCTAAACTAGTGAACTCGGTCAGACCGAGTCACAGTTCGGTGGCACCGAGACTGCTAGGGTTTCACAGAGTTCCAAAATCGGTCACATCGATAAGTAATTCTCGGTCAGACCGAGTCTCACTTGTGCAATGGCATAAGCCAAATCGGTGGGACCGAGTTTTTCAACTCGGTGGGTCCGAGATGGTTTCGGCGGAAACCTAACCCTAAAATTTTCGAATTAAACCTAATCTACGAGTTCATTGACTGGATAGAAGTTTATCAAACGTGGCAAGAATCATGATGATCACAATGTGCTAAGAATCGGATTGGGGAATAGCACAAAGATCGAGTCCATACCCTAGTTCGGCGGAGACTTGCTACGGCGGCAACGGCGGGGTAGAATTCCGTTGACGGCGACGGAGACCAGCGACTGAAGGCGGCTGGCGGCGAGGAGACGATCCGGAGACCACGTTGGCAGAGCAGGCTATCGCGAGGGCGAAGGGGTTCGGAGAAATTTCCAAATTTTTGCCCGTGACTATATATAGCCCGACCCTGTCGGTGTGACCGAGTGGAACAACTCGGTGGCACTGAGATGCAAAACTGTATACAGTTGTTGCAACTCGGTGTGACCGAATGGTTCAAATCGGTTGCACCGAGATCGAAAACCTAGATCAACTTAATGATCTCGGTAGGACCAAAAGTAGGGTATCGGTCAGACCGAGAATCACAAAGAGGTTTTGGAAGTTTAAGTCTATAACGAATCGGGGACTCCGAGCGCTCCTCACACGGAGTGGTTCGAATCTGACTTGATCAAATTTTGTGATGTAGCATGAATAGAGTTTGAGACGAGAAAAGCATAGATAGCTAGAGGAGGTTCTTAGGCATTCTTGTCCATCCACTTGGCAAAAGGAAATAAGACCAAACAAGCAAAACAACAAGTGGATGCCCTCGAATGAGTAAAATATGCAACCAACATGCTCACACAATAAGATGGCAAATGAAATATGTGACAAAGCATGCACAACCAATTCTAGCATCTATCAAGAAATTTGCGATGACTAGGTCATCTATATATGAGTATATTGACTTAGGAGTCAAGTGAGAACACTTGATGATAGGTCATACTCATCGTTTAAGCTCAAGTGGGGTTACCACTTTTACATAAAGCATTGTTGTGTTCACATCTTTAGAGTTGCTTTAGCTCAAGTCTTAGAGTAAAGCTCCCCCTAGATGTGATATCCCCCCTAAGAGGGATGAACTAACCTTGGGTTTTGTCGATGATGACTTCATGTAGATGTTGAAGATGTGGATGCTCAATGTTGATGTAGATTACTTGGAGCTATCCATTTGAGTGAATTGCACTTTCAATACCTACATGGGTTAGTCCCACAAGGAACAAACAAGGATATCCATAGACATAGAGTGATGCACACACAAGATGATGTCCATGAAAACTTTTAGGTTACCTTGTCCCTTGTCTTACCAACAAGAGGGTTTGTGACTCCTTGAACTAGTGCAAGATGTGGAAGTTGATTGCACTTGTTCTCGCCAAAATGATAAGAGTGAAGTATGTTGGCGGAGTCACCCTCAAGAACTCTCTAGTTCTTCTTCTTTTGGATCCACACCATCTTGATGGGAATCCTTGGAGTTGTAGTCGTACTTGATGAAGTGGAACTTGACGTGGTCTTGGGAATCCACTTGACTAAGGTCTTAGGAGCTTCTTCAAATGCATCAATTTCCTCTTAAAGCTTGTCCTTGCCTTTTTGCTTGTAGTCTTGTGGTGGAAGATCATCTTGAGCTTGTGTCCCCTTGAAGGAAGTATCATACTTCTCTTGTTGAGGAACAAACTTTGTCTTGGGGTATTGATCTTCTTCCCACTCAACTCCATTGGCATTGAACTTTCGTTCAAAACCAACACCTTGATTCTTCCGGTGCATTCCTTGCTTGCGCACAATTTCCTCGAATTGCTTACTCCCGGCAAGGCTTTTGTACACTCCTTTCTCTATAATTCCCTTCAATAAGCTATTTTCTTGCTCAAGTGTAACTTGGCTAAGAGAATCATTAGTGGAATCAAGAGAACTACTAGAAGCAACAATATTGGATTTAGCATGATCATTGTTACTACTAGAGGAAGAATCTTTCTTGTTCTTGTTACTAGACTTGACTTGAGGCATGTAAGTGGATAAGAGTAAACGCTTGGCAATGTAAGAAGAACTTTTCTTGCGGAGATCATCATTGATTGCTTTTAAAAACTCATGCTCTTGCTCAAGATTGAGCTTTTCAAAGCGTAACTTCTCATGAGCTCTTAAAAGTTCTCGATGATCTTCGAAGATAGTTTCATGAGCTAACTTAAGAGTGTTTAGTTCTTTAGTTAGAGCCTCAATCTTCTCCTTATCATTGTCATTTGTTTTATCTTGATTAGCATGATTAATTGACGTTTCATCATAGTATTCATCACTAGAGTTGTCAACAAGCAAATCATCATCACCTAACAAGTCATCTTCATCACTATAAAAATCAACATACTCGGGGTGTGTTACCTTAGGACCTTTGGCCATGAAGCATCTTCCAATTCCTTCATTTGGTGAGTCAAATATGTCGTAGGAGTTGGTTGACACAAGTGCTAGACCGGCAACACCTTCATCTTGAGTATCTTCGGAGTCGGAGTGATAACTTCTCTCGGAGTGGCTGTCGGAGTCGGAGCCGGATACCCATTCACCAACATGAGCTTGATGTCTTCGTTTTGTGTAGCTCCTTGATGATTTTTCCTTCCTTTCCGAATCCTTGCTTCTCCGTGAGTATCTTCGTTCATAACGATCATCTCTACTCCTTCTCTCTCTTGGTGGTGATTCTTTGCTTCTTCTTTTTGGAGAGTCTTCTCTTCTCTTGTAGGGAGCCGTACACTCATTGGAATAGTGTCCGAGTCTTCCACAGTTGTAGCAGTTTCGCTCTCGACTAGAAGATCTTTTGTCATTGTAGGACCTTGACTTGAAGTTTCTATCTTTGCTTCTACTCTTGTAGAACTTGTTGAAGTTCTTCACCACTAAGCTCAATTCTTCATTGAAGTTTTGTTTCTCACTTGATGATGCAGGGGCTTCACATGAGGCTTTGTAGGCACCACTTGATTTGTTGTGAAGTTCCTCTTTATCCTTAAGTGACATCTCATGAGCAACAATTCTTCCAATCACCTCCGTTGGCTTGAATTCTTTGTAATTGGGCATCATTTGGATCAATGTGCACACGGTATCATATTTTCCATCCAAGGCTCTTAGAATCTTCTTGATGATGAATCTATCGGTCATCTCTTCACTTCCTAAGCCGGCAATCTCATTTGTGATGAGAGCAAGCCTAGAGTACATTTCAGCGACACCTTCAACATCCTTCATTTTGAACTTGTCAAGTTGACTTTGAAGCACATCCAACTTGGATTCCTTGACGGAGTCGGTACCTTCGTAAATATCAATCAAAGTGTCCCAAATTTCCTTTGCATTCTCAAGATGGCTGATTTTGTTGAATTCTTCGGGGCACAATCCGTTGAAGAGAATATCACAAGCTTGAGCATTGTATTGCAACATCTTCAACTCATCCGCGGTAGCTTCACGGTTTGGTTCTCTCCCATCAAAGAAGTCACCTTGCAAACCAACACACACAATAGCCCAAACGGTGGGGTTATGTCCAAGAATATGCATTTTCATTTTATGCTTCCAACTAGCAAAATTAGTACCATCAAAGTAAGGACCCCTACGGTGATAATTTCCCTCGCTAGATGCCATACTCTCCTAGGTTGTGAAACCAAGGCTATGACCACCAAAAGCTATGGAGATCAAAGCAAATGGAGACCAAAGCTCTGATACCACTTGTAGGATCGAAAGTATGTCTAGAGGGGGTGATTAGACTACTTGACCAAATAAAAACTTAACCTTTTCCCAATTTTAGTCCTTGGCAGATTTTAGCTATATTAGGGCAAGTCAAGCAATCATCACACAATTCAAGCAAGCATGCAAAGAGTATATTAGCAGCGGAAAGTAAAGTATGCAACTTGCAAGAATGTAAAGGGAAGGGTTTGGAGAATTCAAACGCAATTGGAGACACGGATGTTTTTCCCGTAGTTCGGATAGGTGGTGCTATCCTACATCCACGTTGATGGAGACTTCAACCCACGAAGGGTAACGGTTGCGCGAGTCCACGGAGGGCTCCACCCACAAAGGGTCCACGAAGTAGCAACCTTGTCTATCCCACCATGGCCATCGCCCACGAAGGACTTGCCTCACTAGCGGTAGATCTTCACGAAGTAGGCGATCTCCTTGCCCTTACAAACTCCTTGGTTCAACTCCACAATCTTGTCGGAGGCTCCCAAGTGACACCTAGCCAATCTAGGAGACACCACTCTCCAAGAAGTAACAAATGGTGTGTTGATGATGAACTCCTTGCTCTTGTGCTTCAAATGATAGTCTCCCCAACACTCAACTCTCTCTCATAGGATTTGGATCTGGTAGAAAGAAGGTTTGAGTGGAAAGCAACTTGGGGAAGGCAAGAGATCAAGATTCATATGGTAGGAATGGAATATCTTGGTCTCAACACATGAGTAGGTGGTTCTCTCTCAAAACATATGAGTTGGAAGTGTGGATGTGTTCTGATGGCTCTCTCCTTGAATGAAGAGGAGGTGGAGGGGTATATATAGCCTCCACACAAAATCCAACCGTTACACACAATTTACCAATCTTGGTGGGACCGAATCAACAAACTCGGTCGGACCGAAAAGGTAAACCTAGTGACCGTTAGAGATTTTCGGTGGGACTGACATGCAACTCGGTAGGACCGATATGGTTAGGGTTAGGGCATAACGTAATCTCGGTGAGACTGATTACACAAACTTGGTGAGACCGAGTTTGGTAATAAGCTAACCAGAGAGTTGGTCAGGTAAACTCGGTGGGACCGATTTGCTCTTTCGGTGAGACCGAAAAGTTACAAAAAGGAAACAGAGAGTTTACATTGCAATCTCAGTGGGACCGATCCGCTCTTTCGGTGGGACCGAAAATTTACGAGAAGGAAACAGAGAGTTTGCAATCCCATCTCGGTGAGACCGAGATCCTTATCGGTAGAACGGAATTGCTAGGGTTTGGTAGTGGCTTATGACAAGTGAAACTCGGTGGCGCCGGATAGAAAGAATCGGTAGGACCGAGTTTGGCTTAGGGTTTAGGTCATTTGTGGATATGGGAAAGTAGTTGAGGGTTTTTGGAGCATATCACTAAGCACATGAAGCAAGAGGCTCATTAAGCAACACCTCATCCCTCCTTGATAGTATTGGCTTTTCCTAAAGACTCAATGTGATCTTGGATCACTAAAATATAAAATGAAGAGTCTTGAGCTTTTGATCTTGAGCCAATCCTTTGTCCTTAGCATTTTGAGGGTTCCACTTTCACATCCATGTCATGCCAATCATTGAGCTTTCCTGAAATAATCATCTTGGAATAGCATTAGCTCAATGAGCTATATGTTGTTATGAATTACCAAAACCACCTAGGGATAGTTGCACTTTCACAAAGGCTTCAAACCTGGTTCCCTGGATCCCACTCTCTTCATGAAGACATACGATGGTGAACTGTTTGTGTGCCAGATCTATGTGGATGACATTATCTTCGGCTGCACTGACAAAAGATACAGTGATGAGTTTGGACACATGATGCAAGAGCAATATCAGATGTCCATGATGGGTGAGCTGAAGTTCTTTGTTGGTCTTCAAATTCGTCAGCAAAGCAACGGCATCTTCATATCTCAAGAGAAATACCTCAAAGACTGCCTGAAGAAGTTTGGAATGCAAGACTGCAAAGGTTACACGACACCAATGCCAACCAAAAGTCATCTGGGTCCCGACGACAATGGTAAAGAGTTCGATCAAAAGGTATACCGTTCCATGATTGGTTCTTTACTCTATTTGTGTGCATCTAGGCCAGATATCATGCTTAGCGTTTGCATGTGTGCCCGATTCCAAGCGGCACCAAAGGAATCGCATAACTTAGCTGTGAAGCGAATTCTTCGATATTTGGCTCACACCCCAACACTAGGATTATGGTATCCAAAGGGCTCAGAGTTTGATCTAGTTGGATTCTCATATGCTGATTATGCTGGTGACAAGGTTGATCTCAAGTCTACATCAGGCACATGTCACTTTCTTGGACGATCTCTTGTCTGTTGGTCTTCAATGAAGCAGACCTGTGTATCTCTCTCCACTGCTGAATTTGAATACATTGCTGCTGGATCTTGCTGTGCTCAGCTTCTGTGGATGAAGCAATCTCTCAAGGACTACAGCATCCATCTGAAGTATGTGCCACTCTACTGCGACAATGAAAGTGCCATCAAGATTGCCAACAACCCAGTTCAGCATTCGAAGACAAAGCACATTCAAATCCGTCATCACTTTCTCAGAGATCATGTCATGAAGGAAGATATTGATATAATTCACGTCAACACTGAAGAGCAATTGGCAGATATCTTCATAAAGCCCTTGGATGAGAAAAGGTTTTGCAAGTTGCGGTGTGAGCTAAATATCTTAGAATCCTCGAATGCCCTGTAATTGGACACACATCCTAACGCTATGCATGTGATGACTTCGATGTGCAACACAAGAAGTAACGTATATCTTCAAACAATGAAGACATACACTCTAAGTGTGAATACATTAATGCGGAAATTGACTTCGGAGCGCCACGATAATTGTGCACCGTGTCTGGGTCTAATACTTCCTATACGATGGGTAACGCCACCACCAAACTCTTGTTTGAAGGGTTTTTCATTTGACGTCTCATTTGCATAGTCTTCTCATTTGGTTTGTCTTCAACATTGATTCTTCTTCGTGTTTATCTTCACAATGTTGATTTGGTATCATATTGGTATATACTTATATTAGTGTTCTGTCCTCTACAGCATTCACTTATAGCTATGTCTTCATATTCGAATCTTTTGACCTAAGTGAATGTAATCGGACCCTAACTCCCTCTATGCTACAACCTCAGATTCTATCTATCCAAATCATATGCATTCTATTGAATCTATCGATTATCTTCTCTAAGTCCTTGTCAGCAGAAGACACAGAGACAAAATTGAATATGTTTTAATGCTCTATCCTTTTTGCCTGAAAACCGGAGAAGCGGGAACGACCACCCGACAATCCAGGCATGTGTGGGAACATGGAACAACTTCCAATGTGTTGCATGTTCGCCACGTGTCCCTCAGATGTGAACCGCCAGGGGCACCTACATAATAATGTTGTGTCATCCCTGTCCTTATAAATACACACCACACCCCAGTCATTATCCTTTCTTCCACTTCTCCACAAACCCTAGCGTCACCGCTAGCTCTCGACGACACCGGCGACTGCCGCGACCTCACCGACATCGTCCTCACGCTGGCGGCGGACCTCGTCTCCTCCGCCGTCGCCGTAGGTGTCTTCCGTCACCAAATTAGGGCATGGAAGATCGAACGGCTCGGCTTCCTCTCTACTCCATCTAGTAGTTCTTCGTCTAGTAAATAAAACCTCCTTTTTACTGTCCTTTTGATCCGACAGATTCATCCTTTTCAACCACAAGTGGTTTCTGTACCTACAAAATTGGATCTATCATGTTCCACGTCTCATATCATGCCTAGTATATTCACTTATGCTTCACAAAGTAGTTAGATTCCTCACTTGTACCTATTCTTGGATTCGTACAAATCTGGAACCAACTCTCAACATATAAGTGAATGTCTTCACGTCATGAGGTCAATGTCTTCAAACTAATATATCTTCAAAATCTTTTGAGAATGCATATGACCTCTTTCCCTTCCCTCACATCTCTAATGTTGTCACAGGTACATGTCCGTGGGAGAATCCCTTGGTTCTCATAGTCTGCATTCATTTGGAGAGTTCTTACAACGTCACATCAATTCTCCTGAAGCAAGCTCCTGTCTGACCAGCAGATGGAAGCCTTTGCAAGTTCTAAAGCCATTCAGTTTGCACTTCATGATGACAGAGAAATCAGTCAGGAAGGGCGGCAGACAGCGCCGTGGGAATACATCCAAAGATTTTCCACCTGATCTGTATGAAATGTACAATACTGACCCAGAAGAAACCTATGGTGAACGCAAGACTCGAATCCAGTGGATTCGAAGATATTGGCAGATGAATGGTACAGATACAGATTCGTCACTACTGAGTATGCTGAGAAGAATGCCATCAAGAGACCATGGGGAGATATCATATACAAAGGTCTGCAACCCAAGTCCAAGTCCGAAGCCATTGCTCAAGGCTTTTACCCTTGCATGGTCCGTGGACCTCAGCCTGCTGATGCCGACCCATCTTCTTTGTTATGGTGTCATGACGACAATCTGTTCAAGCGCAACTTTCAGTTTGCCAAGGAATCTACCAAGAAAAACAAGAAGCAGTTTGGCCTCGACTTCAACCGTGGTCCATCTGCTCCACGAGCTGACGGGACACGTGAGGCCGAACCCAATGAAGTTGGCCCCTTCTACAACCTTGAAGGTCTCATCTCGCACATTGTTGTCCAAGGGGCTGCGATGGCTCACTCTGTGGACGACGCTAATTCTGATGAAGTGCCTACTCCTCCCAAGCCACCCAAGCAGAAGAAACCTAAGGCTTCAAAGCCCTCCACTGCACCAAAAGCCTCGCGTGCAAAGCCTCTGGCCACTGCACCTCTTGAAGCCAGTGTGCAGTCTGAAGATCTCTCTCGCATCTCCAAGACTGAGAAGAAGAAGAAGAAGAAGAAGAAGAAGCCCATCCAGATTTCTGGTCAAGCACTGACCCCAGCTGCCATTCTGAGGAACAAAGATGAAACCATTGATCTGTCAAGTGACAACGATCTTGGCGATGATGCTCTTGAGCTGTTGATAAAGAGCAAGGAAGAGGCGAAGATCTTCAATGATCTACCCCTTTTTGACGTAGACATCTTGAACAATTTCATTGATGAATGGTTTGAGAACCCCAACATCAACCTCGATGATCTTGAGCTTCCAATTGGCATCAGTGTCTCCTTCCACAGTGCCATTGCTACTGGGCTGGCTCTGGCTTAGAAGATTGTTGAACTGAAGAACAAGATTGATCATGAGAAAGTTCAGTTCAAGAGGAACATGGCAAATCTCAGTGTGGCGGATGTTCAAAGCTTCAAGCAGACACTGCATGAGCTCAAGGAGTAGTTTCACCATAAACGCCAGGAAGCAAAAGGTTCAAGAGAAAGAATGAAATATTTTGCTGAGAAAAGTGTGCAAGCACACAATGAGTCTGAGAAGCGTAAGGCATTGGGGCGCCCTGGCATCGACCCCAGAATGGCTGCCAAGAAGAAGAAGCCTGCTATGGCCCAAGCTAAAGCATCAAAGCAGGAAGAACCTCGCATTGTCTTCCCTGCCAGTATGACAGGCTCGAAGCCCAAGGTCCCCACAGCTGCTTCAGAACTCAAGAAAACAAGGGCAGCTGAACCCGAAGCCCGAAAGCACAAGACCAAGAACACCATTGACGATGCTCCACCGACCAAGAAGAGGAAGACAAAGAAGAAAGATCGGGCTGCTCCCACAGAGCCCCTTGTCGTCGAGCCAATCTCGGTTCCTCGTCCAGCGTCCGAACACCCAGAGCGTCAGTTAATAGTTCATGAGCCTGCTTCAACAGAGGCTAATGAAACTGAAGACATTCCATCTCCTAAAGTTGAAGACATTGGTCATCATGACAATGTAGAAGATGATGAAATCCTCCCTCATATTGAGCACCAAATGGTATCATCGGCTGTTCTCACGAACAGCGAACTCATCAGCATTGGTCGTCCTCTGATGCCAATTGCTCAGGATGATTCATGGCATGATCGCCCTCAAGACTCCCCAAGTACTCCCCCACCTCAAGCCACCACTCTAGTGCTTGAAGATGATGACTTTGTGGTCCAGCCGACTCCCTCTCCAAAGGCGTCGCCTGCATTCCGCAGGCTTCGCAAAGGACCAAAGCCACAAGTCACTCTATCGAGCATTCCATAAGGAGAAGAGCAACACAACTCAGTGGCACGACAAGTGTTCCCTGACGCCACTCCAACTATGAACATCTCTGAGTCCGAAGCAAAAGCTGCCGAAGACATTCCGGCTGCATCAGTCAATGATCAACAAGAACCACCAGAACCCCATCAAGAAGAAGAGCGAGTTGCCACAACCCCTACCAACCAAGAGGTTGTTCTCGAGGAGAATGAGTCTGTGCCAGACCCTCTAGCTACTCAAGTGGAGGTTGACAATAATGAGGCGGCCACAAACAACAACACTGAAGCCAATGACGTTGTCATGGCTGAAGCTCATGTGGCACCTGAAGTGAATGCGGTGCCTGAAGCCAATACTACCCCTGAAGCCAATGTTACACCTGAAACCATTGTACAACTTCAACCTCATATCAATGTCGATGCTCTTGTACCACCTCCAAGGCCTCATACAATTGAGCTGGTATTCAATCGCGGCCAACCTGTCATGGTTCGTTGGCCTATTCTGGCTCCTCCTCCTGCTCCCGGACCTCAATTTGACTATCATGTGCAGCACATGCTCAAGTCCAGAAGCCAAAGCCAAGGATGCCAAGGTTTCCAGGTACTGCAACTTCACCAGGATCGTTTAATGTGAATGGCTTCATAGCACACAACACCTTCTTTGATAGCGCCAAGAACCCATATTCCAAACCAAGAATATCATCTGATAGGTTCTGGAGTTATCAGTAGCACAGTTACTATTCCTGCATACTATACAATCAGGGGCGCATTTTTCCTCATATGCGCCTACACTATGAAGCCATGGCTGGCCTGCCCTGCCTGGAAGAAGCCCTTGACTGCTTCAGAGATGCTGGCCTTCTATAGTTTGTGACCGATAAAGAGCATTGGAATGAAGAGCTTCTGCTGCAATTCTATGCAACTCTCCACATTCGCGGCTACTACAGTGATCCGAAGACTTGGGGTCCTTGAGTGGATGACAGGTGATGTACACCATGAAGCCAAAGCCCAAGATATCATTGAGCTTATTGCCCTGCCCACTCCTGGTGAACACTATGAACCAGGTTGTCAGCTGCACCAAAATGCTTTGGAGAGCATCTTCCAGAAGCCAGAGCCAAACATGAGCCAAATGCTGAGCATGATGAAGCCACTGCCCCAAGACGCTGAATATCCAAAGGAGTTCTTTGTTGAAGACCTAGAGTATCTGCCCCACACTATTTATCATATTATCAGGTGAACTCTCTGGCCTGTCAAAGGACATTCTCTTGCAGCGAAGCTTGAAGGAGCAATGAAGACATTGGTTTTCTATATCTTCAATGGCATCAGCTTCAATGCTCAAGACTTCTTCATCAGGCAATTGGCTGCATCTGGCTCTGATCTCTTTGGTCTGAAGTTTTATACTCCATGGGCAGCCTCATCAAGCTTCGCTCCTCTGTCAACTATCAGCCCTCTGTGCAATCATCTCGTCTTCCTGCCAGAGGTTGATATGTCTGTCGAAGCCATCTACCCTGAACCTGCCAAGGAGCCACTATATCTTAACAATGCCGATCGCCAAAGCTTCACTCAACCCATAGAAGGAGTTCTTGCTGCCTCTCGTGTTTATCCTTTGGCTGGAAATACACGTGCACCTCGTGCCCATACTGAAGCCACTGAAAGCACAATTTCCCAAAGGCCTCGTAAGAGATCTCGTGTTCTCAATGACCGAGAGCTTGTCGTCGCCCTCAATCAAAAAATAGGATAAGAATCATGATTGGATCAATTGTCAGATGCAGAGCCTCTTGGTGGATGTTAATTGCATTCGCAACCTTGCCACCAAGAATGCATTTATCACTCATGAAACCTGTCGGTGGTCGTGGAAGAGTCTGACTTTGCTAAGCTCTGAAGATGATCTTCAACAGAATGGCTTCGCTGAGAGATTCAAGTTTGACCCCACTCCTCCACGGAACGCTCACTTGCGTCGGACTCCTTCACTCGAAGACTCTGACTACTCCTCAGCGGCAACTGTCAATGCCAGAGTCATTGATGACAAAGATGATGCTACTTCACCAACTACAACGTCGCTGCATATTGATACTGCCCCAAGTTCTTCTGCACCACCAGACCTCAACGACGACCCTGCTGCTTCACCTACTCCTCATGGGAACGAGTAGAAGCTCTATGTCTTCAAACCTTTTTGGTCCTCACTGACAAAAGGGGGAGAAGCATATGAGTTGATAGTCTTCAAGCGGGTCCATAAGGGTGGTTGCTATACTTTTGCCAAGTGCTTACAACTCTCGCTTTCGATACATTTGGTTCTTTTGAGTTGTAACACTTAAACTTGATGGTCGTCTGCTACCTTTTTTGTCAACTATGTGATGCAATGATAAATTCCGCATGTGCGACGATAAATTCCGCACGAAGTCATTTTGCAAACGTCCATTTATCATTATGCATGTCATTATCTTCATTACATCTTTACATGCATGATGAATTGTCTTCATATGTTGAAAATGATCTCCACAAGTACAACCTGCCATGTGCATTTGTATTCAAAAGCAAAATACTTATATGCACATCTTCAGGGGGAGTCTTTTGCTACTTATGAAGACAATACCTTAATCCTTTACAATTTCACATACATTTATCCCCATTGAAAACTTCAACCAGTTTGTCATCAATCGCCAAAAAGGGGGAGATTATAAGTGCATCTAGTGCCACCCCTAGTTGGTTTTGGAGTATTGACGACAAATCTGGTTGATGGACTAATGTGTTTGTGAGAATTGCAGGATAACACATGTAGTGGTCCCTCATTGATTCGGTTTACCTACCGGAGATGACCCCTAAAGATGTCTGAAGACATTGAAGACAATGGTGGTCTGTGAAGAGTTTCACATTGAAGACTATGACATGAGAACACATCATATGAAGACTATGGATTGTGAAGACGTAGTTGTTTCGTAGTTTCCTTTTCTTCTTTATTGAGTCATAGGAACCACTGTACTATTAAGTGGGGTCTAAGTGAACAAAGTCAGAGTGACTGAAGTGATGCTCAACCAAATCCTATGTCTTTGAGCAAGGACAATGAGAGCAAATCTTATCCAGAGCTGGATGAGTTAGCTTTACTTTTAGCCCAAGTTAAGCCGTCGCGTGTGTTTGAAATCTGACCATTAGACACGTGTCAGTTCCCTAGTGACCCAGGGTCATTTCGGACAAATCATGTCGGGTTGCCTAGTGGCTATAAATAGCCCACCCCCTACACCATAAATTGGTGGCTGCTCAGAGTTAGTACACGGCTTTTGTCGTTTGAGAGCAACCCACCTCGAAGCCTTCAAAACAAATTAACTAAATATCACTCTCCAGTAAAAAATGGCAGAAAATCTCGTGAGCGCTAAAGTTTCTGTTTTATACAGCAAGATCGCAAAGACTTTCCCCAAGTCTTCCCAAAGGTTCTACTTGGCACTAACACTAATTAAAAGCATAAAAACACATTTAAAAAGAGGCTAGATGAATTATTTATTACTAAACAGAAACAAAAAGCAAGAAACAAAAATAAAATTGGGTTGCCTCCCCACAAGCGCTATCGTTTAACGCCCCTATCTAGGTATAAAAGCAAGGATAGATCCAGGTATTGTCATCTTTGGTATGCAATCCATAAGTGGCCATCATAATAGATTCATAAGGTAATTTAATTTTCTTTCTAGGAAAGTGTTCCATGCCCTTCCTTAACGTAAATTGGAATCTAATATTCCCTTCTTTCATATCAATAATTGCACCAATCGTTCTATGGAAAGGTCTACCAAGAATAATAGGACATGAAGGATTGCAATCATTATCAAGAACAATGAAATCTACAGGCACATAACTCCTATTTGCAACAATAAGAACATCATTAATTCTTCCCATAGGTTTCTGTAAGTGCATCTAGTGCCACCCCTAGTTGGTTTTGGAGTATTGATGACAAATCTGGTTGAGGGACTAATGTGTTTGTGAGAATTGCAGGATAACACAGGTAGTAGTCCCTCATTGATTCGGTTTATCTACCGGAGATGACCCCTAAAAATGTGTAAAGACATTGAAGACAATGGTGGTCTGTGAAGAGTTTCACATTGAAGACTATGACATGAGAAGACATCTTATGAAGACTGTGGATTGTGAAGACATAGTTGTTTCACAGTTTCCTTTTCTTCATTGTTGAGTCATAGGAACCACCGTACTATTAAGTGGGGTCTAAGTGAACAAAGTCAGAGTGACTGAAGTGATGCTCAACCAAATCCTATGTCTTTGAGTGAAGACAATGAGAGCAAATCTTATCCAGAGCTGGATGAGTCAGCTTTACTTGTAGCCCAAGTTAAGCTGTCGCGTGGGTTTGAAATCTGATCGTTAGACATGTGTCAGTTCCCTAGTGACCCAGGGTCATTTCGGACAAATGAGGTCGGATTACCTAGTGGCTATAAATAGCCCACCCCCTACACCATAAATTGGTGGCTGCTCAGAGTTAGTACATGACTTTTGTCATTTGAGAGCAACCCACCTCGAAGCCTTTGAGATAGAAATCCTTGCGAGGACAAAGCCCTAAACACCCAGAGTCAAAGAGTGTTAGGCATCACTGAAGTCTTTCTGTCTCCATGATCTGAAGACTTGTTACACCTGAGGACTGTGAATCCTCCAGCCGGTTAGGCGTCGCGTTCTGAGCATCCAAGAGTCATTGTGGATCGCCGGTGGACGAAGTCTGTGAAGGTTTGGAAGTCTACCTTGAAGACTTACCAGAGTGATTGGGCGAGGACTCTGTGTCCTTAGATCAAGGGGAATAAGGTGAAGACGCGGTCTTCTGAGTTGAATCTCAGCCTCCCTAACCAGACGTATAGTTGTCATAGCAACTGGAACTGGTCCAACAAACACCTGTCCTCACCAAGCAACTGGTTCTATCCTTACCTCTCTCTTTACTTACAGTTTGTCTTCGTGAAGTCATTGCCTGCTTGCATGATATGATTGACTTCACTATGTGAAGACTGTTGTTGATTGGTTTCATACTTTCTTCCATCTTGATCCATACTACTTAGCTGCTGATAGTCTTTGTGCTTTCACTTCATTTGCTTACCTGACTATGGCCTGTCTAGTGTAGTCTACCTTCCGCCGCATATCAATAGGTTCATTTCTTATGTTTGTCTTCAAAGACACCGTGTTTTGAAGACTTTCATAAAAATCGCCTATTCACCCCCCTCTAGTCGATAACTAGCACTTTCAGTTTCTTAATGGTGGAATCCGCAAGATGCAAGTTTAAAGAACAATCATCAAATTCACGGAAACCTAGCAAATCACACAAAGTTTTAGGAATCGTGGAAACACTAGCACCCAAATCACATAAAACAAAGCATTCATGATCTTTAATTTTAATTTTAATAGTAGGTTCCCACTCATCATAAAGTTTTCTTGGGATAGAAACTTCCAATTCAAGCTTTTCTTCATAAGATTGCACTATAGCATCAACGATATGTTTAGTGAAAGCTTTATTTTGACTATAAGCATGCAGAGAATTTAGCACGGATTGTAACAAGGAAATACAATCTATCAAAGAGCAATTATCATAATTAAATTCCATGAAATCCAAGATAGTGGGTTCATTGCTATGTAAAGTTTTGACCTCTCCAATCCCACTTTTATCAATTTTTGCATCAAGATCTAAAAACTCTGAATCATTGGGCGCCTTCTAACTAAAGTTGACTCATCTCTAGTCCCATCATTATCAAGATTCATATTACAAAACAAAGATTTTAAAGGGGACACATTAATAACTTTTAGATCTTCATCATTATTATCATGGAAACTGGAAGAACACGCTTTCACAAAGCAATCTTTCTTAGCACACATCCTAGCCGTTCTTTATTTGCACTCATCAATGGAAATTCTCATAGCCTTGAGAGACTCATTGAAATCATGCTTAGGTGGAATAGATCTAAGTTTCAAAGAATCAACATCAAGAGAAATTCTATCTACGTTCCTAGCCAACTCATCAATCTTAGACAATTTTTCTTCAATCAAAGCATTGAAACTCTTTTGCGAACTAATAAATTATTTAATATTAGATTCAAAATCATAGGGCATCTTATTATAATTTCCATAAGAATTGTTGTAGGAATTACCATAATTATTAGAGGAATTACTAGGAAACGGCCTAGGATTAAAATTACCTCCATACGTGTTATTACCAAAATTGTTCCTACCAACAAAATTCACATCCATAGATTCATTATTATTCTCAATCAAAGTATACAAAGGCATATAATTAGGATCAGAAGAAACACTCTTATTAGCAAACAATTTCATAAGCTCATCCATCTTTCCACTCAAAACATTGATTTCTTCTATAGCATGCACATTTTTATTTGTAGATCTTTCAATATGCCATTGAGATTAATTAACTATAATATTATCTAGGAGTTTAGTAGCTTCTCCTAAAGTGATTTCCATAAAAGTGCCTCCCGTGGCCGAATCTAAAAGATTCCTAGAAGCAAAGTTCAGTCCGGCATAATTTTTTTGTATAATCATCCAAAGATTCAAACCATGTGTAGGGCAATTACGTATCATTAATTCCATCCTCTCTCAAGCTTGTGAAACATGCTCATGATCAAGTTGTTTAAAATTCATAATATCATTTCTAAGAGTGATGATCTTAGCGGGAGGAAAATACTTAGAGATAAAAGCATCTTTGCACTTATTCCCTATTTTTAGGCAAAGACGAAAACCAAGTTTTAGCACGACCTCTAAGAGAAAACGGGAATAGCTTTAGTTTAACAATATCATTATCCACATCTTTCTTCTTTTGAATATCACACAAATCAACAAAGTTGTTTAGATGGGTAGTGGCATCTTCACTAGGAAGGTCGGAAAACGGATCTTTCATGACAAGATTCAGCAAAGCAACATTAATTTCACAAGATTCAGCATCAGTAAGAGGAGCAATCGGAGTGCTAATAAAATAATTATTCTTGGTATTGGAAAAATCACACAATTTAGTATTATCTTGAGCCATCATGACAAGCAAGCAATCCAACACACAAGCAAACAAGAAACAAGCAAAAAGAGGCGAACTGGAGAAGAGAAGGGGAACGGGAAAAGAGGGCGAATAAAACGGCAAGGGTGAAGTGGGGGAGAGGAAAACGAGAGGGAAATGGAAAATAATGTAATGCGAGGGATAAGAGTTTGTGTTGGGTACTTGGTATGTCTTGACTTGTATGTAGACTCCCCGGCAACGGCGCCAGAAATCCTTCTTGCTACCTCTTGAGCACTGCGTTGGTTTTCCCTTGAAGAGGAAAGGGTGATGCAGCAAAGTAGCGTAAGTATTTCCCTCAGTTTTTGAGACCCAAGGTATCAATCCAGTAGGAGGCCATACGCAAGTCCCTCGTACCTACACAAACAAATAAGAACCTCGCAACCAACGCGATAAAGGGGTTGTCAAGCCCTTCATGGTCACTTACGAGAGTGAGATCTGATAGAGATAATAATAATAAGATAAATATTTTTGGTATTTTTATGATATAGATTGAAAGTAAAGATTGCAAAATAAAATAGATTGGAAACTTATATGATGGAAAATAGACCCGGGGGCCATAGGTTTCACTAGTGGCTTCTCTCAAGATAGCATAAGTATTACGGTGGGTGAACAAATTACAGTCGAGCAATTGATAGAAAAGCGAATAATTATGAGAATATTTAGGCATGATCATGTATATAGGCATCATGTCCGTAACAAGTAGACCGACTCCTGCCTGCATCTACTACTATTACTCCACACATCAACCGCTATCCAGCATGCATCTAGAGTATTAAGTTCATAAGAACAGAGTAACACATTAGGTTAGATGACATGATGTAGAGGGATAAAATCAAGCAATATGATATAAACCCCATCTTTTTATCCTCGATGGCAACAATACAATACGTGCCGTTTCCCTTTCTGTCACTGGGATCGAGCATCGCAAGATTGAACCCAAAGCTAAGCACTTCTCCCATTGCAAGAAAAATCAATCTAGTAGGCCAAATCAAACTGATAATTCGAAGAGACTTGCAAAGATAACCAATCATGCATAAAATATTTCAGAGAAGAATCAAATATTGTTCATAGATAGACTTGATCATAAACCCACAATTCATCGGATCTCGTCAAACACACCGCAAAAGAGTTACATCGAATAGATCTCCAAGAAGATCGAGGAGAACTTTGTATTGAGATTCAAAGAGAGAGAAGAAGCCATCTAGCTAATAACTATGGACCCGAAGGTCTGAAGTAAACTACTCAGACATCATCGGAGGGGCCATGGAGTTGATGTAGAGGCCCTCTGTGATCGATGCCCCCTCCGACGGAGCTCCGGAAAAGGCCCCAAGATGGGATCTCTTGGGTATAGAAGGTTGCGGCGGTGGAAATAGGGTTTCGTGGTGCTCCTCGATGTTTTCAAGGTATATGAGTATATATAGGAGGAAGAAGTAGGTCGGTTGATCCACGAGGGGGGAGGGCGCGCCCAGGGGGGTAGGCGCGCCCCCTGCCTCATGGACTCCTTGTTCGTTTCTTGACGTCCACTCCAAGTCCTCTGGATCACGTTTGTTCCAAAAATCACATTCCCTAAGGTTTCATTCCGTTTGATATTCCTTTTCTGCGAAACACTGAAATAGGCAAAAAAAACAGCAATTTGCACTGGGCCTTGGGTTAATAGGTTAGTCCCAAAAATAATATAAAAGTGTAAAATAAAGCCCATTAACATCCAAAATAGATAGTATAATAGCATGGAACAATCAAAAATTATAGATACGTTGGAGACGTATCACCGCCTCGGGGCGCGCCCCCTGCCTTGGGAGCCCCCTGAGGCTCCACCAACGTCAACTCCAACTCTATATATTCATGTGCGGGGATAAAAAAATCAGAGCGAAGGATTCATCGTGTTTTACGATACGGAGCCGCCGCCAAGCCCTAATCTCTCTCGGGACGGCTGATCTGGAGTCCGTTCGGGGCTCCGGAGAGGGGAATCCGTCGCCATCGTCATCATAAACCTTCCTCCATCACCAATTTCATGATGCTCACCGCCGTGCGTGAGTAATCCCATCATAGGCTTGCTGGACGGTGATGGGTTGGATGGGATTTACCATGTAATCGAGTTAGTTTTGTTAGGGTTTGATCCCTAGTATCCATTATGTTCTAAGATTGATGTTGCTATGACTTTGCTATGCTTAATGCTTGTCACTAGGGCCCGAGTGCCATGATTTCAGATATGAACCTATTATGTTTTCATGAATATATGTGAGTTCCTAATCCTATTTTGCAAGTCAATAGTCACCTGCTATGTGTTATGATTTGGTAACCCCGAAGTGACAATAATCGGCACCACTCCCGGTGATGACTGTAGTTTGAGGAGTTCATGTATTCACTAAGTGTTAATACTTTGGTCCGGTACTCTATTAAAAGGAGGCCTTAATATCCCTTAGTTTCCAATAGGACCCCGCTGGCACGGGAGGGTAAGACAAAATATGTCATGCAAGTTCTTTTCCATAAGCATGTATGACTATTTTCGGAATACATGCCTACATTACATTGATAAACTGGAGCTAGTTCTGTGTCACCCTATGTTATAACTGTTGCATGAGGAATCGCATCCGATATAATTATCCATCAATGATCCATTGCCTACGAGCTTTTCACATATTGATCCTTGCTTAGTTACTTTTCCGTTGCCACTGTTACAATCACTACAAAACTACTACTATTACTTTTGCCACCGTTACCGTTACTCCCATATTACTTTGCTACTAAATACTTTGCTGCAGATATTAAGTCTTTTAGGTACGGTTGAATTGACAACTCAACTGTTAATACTTGAGAATATTCTTTGGCTCCCCTTGTGTCAAATCAATAAATTTAGGTTGAATACTCTACCCTCGAAAACTGTTGTGATCCCCTATACTTGTGGGTTATCACCGGCACCTTGGGATCCAGCGCTCCTCGCCGCGCTGCACACCGTGCCTACGCCGAACAACTACACTGGAGGCGGTGATTGGTACATGGGCACCGGGGCTACAGTCACATGTTTGCTTATCCTGGTAATCAAGCCTCCTTCACTCCCGTCACCACCGACCGCTGCATCATTATCGGTGACAGTTCCACCCTTCCTAGCACACATGTCGGGCACACTTCTTTTCCTTCTAATCCCATGCCTATTACTTTTTCTAACATACTTGTGTCACCTCATCTTATTAAGAACCTTATTTCCGTTCGTTGTTTAACTCGTGAAAATCCTATTACTGTTGAATTTGACGAGCTTGGTTTTTGTGTCAAGGACGCTCGAACCAAGATGGTACTTCACCGATGTGACAGCCTTGATGAGCTCTATCCGGTGCATCCGCCGTCCACCTCCACCACTTCACTGGTTGCTCCCTCCGCCGGCGTCGATCTCTGGCACGCTCGTTTGGGTCATCCCAACCCCGCCACACTTCGCCATATTCTTAGGAGTTTCAGTTTCAGTTATAATAAGATAGAGGATCACACCTGTCATGCCTGTTGTGTCGGCAAACATGTTCGCCTCCCATTTAATAACTCCACCACCATAGCTTCTTTTACTTTTCAGTTGATTCATAGCGATGTGTGGACCTCTCCGGTTCCTAGTAATTTGGGCTATTTATATTGTCCGGTTATCCTTAATGATTATTCTCACCATGGGTGGACGTTTCCTTTACGACGAATGTCGGATGCACTCTCCACTTTGACGGCTTTTTACTCCGATGTCAGCACGCAGTTTGGGAATCCCATCCTTGCTCTTCACACTGACAATGGAAAAGAGTCTGACAACCTTGCTTTCCGCACTTTTCTGTCGCACCACGGCACCATTTTTCGTCTCACATGCCCGTATACTTCACAGCAGAATGGTCGAGCCGAACATGTCCTTCGCACTCTGAACGACTATGTTCGCACGCTCCTGTTCCATGCTAATGTGCCACCTCATTTCTGGCTAGACGCACTCGCTACTGCTTCAGTTCTCCTTAACCTTCGTCCTTACCGCCCACAGTGGAATTATGCACCTCACCATCTTCTCTTCGGTACGCCCCCATCTTATGATGGCTTGCGTATTTTGGGTGCCTTTGCTATCCTAGCACTGCCGAGTCCGCTCCTCACAAACTCGCACCTCGTTCTGTCGCTTGCATCTTCATCGGCTACCCCTGCAACTCCAAGGGATATCGGTGATACGATCCCATCTCCCATCGTGTGTTAACTTCCCGACACGTTTACTTTGATGAGCATGTGTTTCCGTTTCAGCAGGTACCCCCGGCTGTTCCTCCCGCCACCGGTAACCCGGGCTCCTCGACGCCACTCCCAGGGCGCCCGCACGCCTTTCTTGGCCCACCCCTGGCTTTGAGGCATGCCCCCCGCATGCGGTGCCTCCTACAGCCACGGCACTGGTGCCCCTGACGTTGGCACTCGCGGCCCCCTCGGCGCCCATGGCTCCCGCGACCCCCCAGACGCCTGCTACGTCCATTTTGCATCATGCTTTTATATCGATATTTATTGCATTATGGGATGTTATTACACATTATGTCACAATACTTATGCCTATTCTCTCTTATTTTATAAGGTTTGCATGAAGAGGGGGAATGCCGGCAGCTGGAATTCTGGGCTGGAAAAGGAGCCAATATTAGAGATCTATTCTGCACAACTCCAAAAGTCCTGAAACTTCACGGGAGCACGTTTCAGAATATATAAAAAATATTGGGCGAAGGAAGTACCAGAGGGGGCCACCCACCATCCACGAGGGTGGGGGGCACGCCCTACCCCCCTGGGCGCCCCCTGCCTCGTGGGCACCCTGGCAGCCCTCTGATGCCCATCTTATGCTATATGAGGTTTTTCGTCGAGGAAAAAATCATAAGCTAGCCCATGGGACGAAACTCCGCCTCCACGAGGCGGAACCTTGGCGGAACCAATCTAGGGCTCCGGCGGAGCTGTTCTACCGGGGAAACTTCCCTCCGGGAGGGGGAAATCATCGCCATCGTCATCACCAATGCTCCTCTCATCGGGAGAGGGCAATCTCCATCAACATCTTCATCAGCACCATCTCATCTCAAAACCCTAGTTCATCTCTTGTATCCAATTCTTGTCTCCAAGTCCGGGATTGGTGCTAGTAGGTTGCCAGTAGTGTTAATTACTCCTTGTAGTTGATGCTAGTTGGTTTATCTGGTGGAAGATCATATGTTCAGATCCTTTATGCATATTAATACCCCTCTGATTATGATTTGTGAGTAGTTATGTTTGTTCCTGAGGACATGGGAGAAGTCTTGCTATAAGTAGTCATGTGAATTTGGTATTCGTTTGATATTTTGATGAGATGAATGTTGTCTCTCATCTAGTGGTGTAATGTGAACGTCGACTACATGAAACTTCACCATTGTTTGGGCCTAGAGGAAGGCATTGAGAAGTAATAAGTAGATGGTCGGTTGCTAGAGTGACAGAAGCTTAAACCCTAGTTTATGAGTTGCTTCGTAAGGGGCTGATTTGGATCCATATGTTTAACGCTATGGTTAGGTTTACCTTAATATTTTTTTGTAGTTGTAGATGCTTGCAATAGGGGTTAATCATAAGTGGGATGCTTGTCCAAGGAAGGGAAGTACCCAAGCACCGGTGCACTCACATATCAAATTATCAAAGTACCAAACGCGAATCATATGAGCGTGATGAAAACTAGCTTGACAATAATTCCCATGTGTCCTCGGGAGCACTTTCCTTTATATAAGAGTTTTTCCAGGCTTGTCCTTTGCTACAAAAAGGATTGGGCCATCTTGCTGCAACTTATTTACCTTATTTACTTGTTACCCGTTACAAATTACCTTATCACAAAACTATCTGTTACCAATAATTTCAATGCTTGCAAAGAATACCTTACTGAAAACCGCTTATCATTTCTTTCTGCTCCTCGTTGGGTTCGGCACTCTTACTTATCGAAAAGGCTACGATAGATCCCCTACACTTGTGGGTCATCAGCACCCCCTCGCCCCAGGCACACCCGGTGCCCCCCGCGGCCTCGGCGCCTGTGGCCGGTCCGATCACCCGCACACGTACTGGCGTTTTTCGCCTGAGCTCGCGCTACGTCGTGGATGACTACGTCCATGCGGTGTCCACATCTGAGCCGTCTCCGTTGCCGTCCTCCGTTCGAGCCGCTCTTCGTGACCCGCTTTGGATGCCTGCGATTCAAGAAGATTTTGACGCCCTGTTGCGCAACCGGACGTGGCAGCTTGTTCCCCGTCTCCGGCACGCCAACGTGATTACCGGGAAGTGGGTCTTCAAACACAAGCTCCGTCTTGATGGTACCCTTGATCGCTATAAAGCGCGTTGGGTCGTTCGTGGCTTTCGACAGCATGCTGGCATCGACTTCACCGACACCTTTGCTCCAGTCGTCAAGCCCGGCACGATACGCACGGTTCTCCACCTTGCGGTCTCCTGTGCTTGGCGGGTGCACCAGATGGACGTCTCCAACGCCTTTCTCCATGGTCACCTCGAGGAGCAGGTCTTCTGCCAGTTTGTTGAGCCGGCGCTTCCCGACCACGCGTGGCTTCTTTCACGGTACTTGTACGGACTCAAGCAGGCTCCGCGCGCTTGGTACCAACGCATCACGGCGTTTCTCCACCAGCTTGGGTTCCGCTCTACCCGCTCGGATGCCTCGCTCTTCGTTTATCATCAGGGCCCTGACACGGGCTACTTGTTGCTCAATGTCGACGACATCATCCTGACGGCATGTACGACTGGTCTTCTCAGTCAGCTCACGGCTCGTCTTCGAAGCCGATGTGGATCCTCAACATGGTCTTGAGGTGGGAAGAGACGGCAAGGCCAAGCATGAATGGCCATTGAGAACAAGCTGTGCAGTTGGATCTAGAACCACCCGATACATTCGATCAACACCACTGTAAACAGTTGGATCTAAAATATTAAGAATTTGTATCATTTTATGTGCTAGAATTTGCACCAAATTTGCATCGATTTTTTTTAACCCGTTAAGTTTTGGGGTTCGGCTAGAAATGTTTTTTCTTCAGAGGAGCAAATACCCCCCTCTAATGTCATTCGGCCTTTTACTCCTCTAAAATTTAGTACTCCCTCCGTTTCTAGATATAACTCCTTTTAGAATTTTATTATAGACTACATATGGATGTATATAGATGTAGTTTAAAGTGTAGATTTTTCACTCATTTTACTCTCGTATGTAATTCATATTAAAGTCTCTAAAAAACTGTATTATATTAGAAAGTAGGGAGTACTTTGTCTATAGATGCCTTAATGAATGATTGTTCCGGATGCGCTTTCGTTGAATTGATTAAATTAATATAAATATCTCCAAATTCCGCACAGATAATAATAAATAATCAGTTTATTTTCTTTATGAAAGAAAAATAACACGATCTAGAAAGCCCTACAAAGCACAATTACCAAACCTTTTGTTTTTCGTATACTCTTCCTACATAAAGGAAGTTCCTCTCTAGAGAAAAAGGGATATTTGCCGTCGCCGCCTCCGCCCGTCCGTCGCCGCCTCCTCTTGCGCTCGTGCCCGCCGGTGCACTTGCCTTCCAGCCCGCCTCCCTCCATCGAGATCCGCCCCTCATCGCCGTTAACGTTCAGAGCCGCTTGCCTCGTGCAGAGGTACGTCCCTCCCCCGTCCGCTTCCCTTCTCCGCCTTCCTCCCCTGTCCAACACCTCCGGTGCCGAGCCTAGCTTGGACGAACATCAACCGAAGCTGCAGAAGGGATCCTGATTGGATTGGTTTAAGGGGAAAAACAAGACCGATACACATCTACAAATTTTCAGAGGTGCCAAATCCCTAGCAGAGGTTCACGGTACCAGTAATGTAGATGTATGGGCGTTTTCGAGAGCTACTGTCCAGAATCGTGATGGCTTGGCTCATGGAGCTTAACTAATTAGATTGTAATGTTGGCAATCTAAAAAGACCAAGTCATTATAGTGTTTGGCACCCCTCTTGAAAAAAATTGCAATAGTTTTGCTCGTTGAAAGGATTAGAGTTCATCAGCCATGAATACTGTGATAACAAGCTTCAGTTTCAATGCTCTCTGTGCAAAAGGAATTGATATTTAAGGGATGTATCTATGTAGTGTGCTGCACAACTTCAGATTTGTACAAAGCTCTGAATTTGATTGCTGTGTCAACTAATTTACATTGTGCTGCAGAGCTACAACGACTATCTTTTGTGCTCTCTTGCTTGTTTGTTGCTATGTACATTGTTGCTTCAGAGCTACCACAAATATCATTGTTTCATGATTCTAGTATGCTAATCTTCACATAACTTTTTTCATGGCTTTGTTTCATTTTCCTTGTTGAATATAGTGTATAGTTTTATCTATATTGCATCATCATTTTTCGGACTGAAGGAACTCTGAGACCGCTGGACGTGATTCGGTCCCTCCTATTGGTAAGTAATTTTTCCATCTTCCCGTTCATTTCATCTTTTTTTGTTGACGAGCAACCAGATCTCGTTCTCTTGTCTTTTCTTCTTCTTATTACTAATAGAAGTCAGTTTCTGATGGAGTACTCTTTACTAATAGCAGTCGGTTTCCTTTTGTTATTTTTTCCATGTGTTGATTGCATCTCAGACCTCGACTGGGCGTTGAAGATGCATAGCAACAGGGCGAATTATATCACGCCTTGGGAGGTCAAGAAGAGGAGGAGGATGCACATGGCCAATGCACAAGATAGTTGCGGGGCCTCGATTCCGTATGAGATGATCATAGAGGTACTGCAGTGGCTCCCTGTCAAATCTGTCTTCCGCTTCCGGGCAGTTTGTCGCTCCTGGGCAACGCTGCTCTCCTCCGATGAATTCAGCCGCCTCCATATGACAGCAGCTAAGGTTGCAAGGCGGCAGGCACCACCACCCAAGCTGCTATACATCTCACCTACCACCACATTCGACTCCACCGCGGTCTACTCGTGCCCCTTCTCGCCATCATCATCATCGGGCCGCCCCAGAGATCGTGGGGACCTACTGTTCACCATCGACGGTGCCCGTGGCAACTGTGTGGAAGTAGTGACGCCCGTGCCGTGCCGCGGCCTCACCCTCCTCTACGACGCTATCGGCGCAGCTTTCTACATCTGCAACGCGGCAACACGAGCTGCTACGCGTCTGCCAGCTTCCACTGAGGAACGAGCAGCCAGGTCCGCTGCTGGGCTGGGGTTTGATGCCCAGACAGATGAGTACAAAGTGGTGAGGTTGATCAATAGGTTGTCTCATCAGCAGGACTTGGTGTGGTGTGAGATTTACACACCTGGAGGCCGCTCTGGGGATCGCTGGAGGCCGCCTGCCGGAGGAGTACCCTTGAGCTTGCATCAGTTTGTATATGCCGCTGTTACAAATGCGGAATTGAACAAATTACCTCCTGTGTTTGCCAACGGTTGCCTGCACTGGTTGATGAGACCCGCCTCTTTCACCACGACTCCGAGTGTTGCTGTCGTGTCCTTCTCGGTCACAGAGGAGACCTTCACATGTCTCCGGTCACCGCCCTTCTGGGTACCAGGAGCGCCGCCGATCAGGCATGGGTTGTCAGGAGAGCAACTAGTGGAGATGGATGACCAACTATGTTTGGTCCGAGATACTCGCAACACAATCCTTTATGCTAACGTTTTGGAGATCTGGAAACTGCCGGACTATAGCTCTGGTGACTGGTTACTGAGTCACCGGATCAATTTGTCGAGCCACCTGGCAAGAGATTTACGCGAATCACAAATTCTGAGAGTTATTGGATGTTTTGGGATCAATTCCAGCTCGCCAAGGAAGAAGATAGTCATCACTACTAGCAAGCACAAGATTTTCGACGAGTATCAGAAAATGGTTCACACGTATGACCCCAGGTCTGAAGCTCTAGAAACCATTCTTTCAATCATGGAGACACACTCAACTCCATATTATGGCCCCCCCTAGTTCAAGGTTTAGTTTCATTCAAGATACCCTTGCTCCGGTGCATAAGACAGATGAAGAGATAGCCTTGTCATCTGACCTGGCTAAGGTGACTGGAGAGATCCTACTCCGCCTCCCAGCTAAAGCAGTGATACACTCCAAATTTGTGTGCAAGCAGTGGTTCAGATTGATTGAGAGTGACAACTTTATTCAGTCATACTTTCAGCATAAGAACATGGACAAAAGACCTAAGGTCATGCTTGTGGTCAAGGGCACTGGACAATTGGGCTTCAGTTTTGCTCCCTTGAATAAATGCCTCCAAGAAGCTCCTAGTAACAGTACATTACTTGATACAAAGGTGGTTTGCTCCAAGCCTTGCCATGGGCTGAACTTGGTAAGCACCGAGATGAACGACTATCTCTGCAACCCATGTACAGGTTTCCACAAGGGCTACTCGCTTGGGCCAAATTTTCTGCAGAGAATGCCTAAAGCAGAAGAGCATGCTTTCACAGTCGGCAATAAGAATATTGGCTTGACTTTTGACCCTTTGACTCAACAACATGTTTTCGTGGCAATCTTCTATCGCCAGAAGGACTTCAAATCTCGTCAATATGACCTGACATGCAGGTTACGCTGGTGTGACTCTCGGGATCGCCCCCAACCGAGCTCGGTACCGCCTCTGCCTGTGAATGACATGCCACCGGCTTATGTGGAAGGAATGCTGTACTGGATGAGTGAGCCAAGGTTGGGACAGAGCTGTGAATGGAACATTGTTTCTTTCAACCTTGCTACAAGAATTTTTGATGTCGTCGCATGCCCTTCTTGGTTTGCAAGATGGAATAGCAGAAACCGCTGTCGTGCATTTGTTGTTGAGCTCGTAGGACTATTATGTGCTGCTCTAGCAGATCCAATGGCTGAAAAATTAGATGTATGGAAGCTAGAGCATGGCCAATGGGGCAGAGCATTCACAATTCACCTGGAAGCATATCCTGACTATTCCCTTAAGACAAGTGTTGTCGTGCCATTAGCTCTTGATCCCGCTTACGGGAAGGTCCTGCTCAACACTGGGAGGAAAATAGGGCTGTATGATCCAATAAATCAGACAATTCGAAGTTTGTATTCACTTGATCAGGTGCTAGTTGCCAGAAGTACTAGTCCACACCACAAGTTTCTTGATACGCCTTCAACTTCATCAGGGAATAGTTCGACATGCTCCAAAGAAGACTCAGCGGCGGAGATGAATAGTATGGACTCTAAAATGATTCCTTCTGTTCCAATGTTATATGAGGAGAGCTTGGCATCTTACACCCGTGTGGCCAAGAAACAATTGTTGTGGTGATGCATTTTTAAGGCACCTACCTTCTTTATATGAAACATCTATTTGTGATATCTTGCCTGCATGTTTGACAACTGAAACACCAAGCTTTGGTAATGTAATAGTATTAAACATTTTTTATTGTGAGTATATCATTTCGCTTTCTAAATATATTGACGTGTTCCAAATGTTTATGTTATCTGCACAAATAAGGGGGTAATCATATCTGTTATCTTTGTATTACGAATACTTCTGACAATGTTTTGTTATGTTTGTTGCTTGCCTGGTCTGCTCTTTTGCTTTACGTGGGAGGTGCCATGTTCAGTTTCTCATTGCTCCAACAAATGCTACTACTTTTTATCTGAAGCTTGTTAAATATGATGTGCGAGCTGTAAGACCCGTGCTCTCTTTTTCTCTTATCTGTAGAAGTGTTAGAGATTTAAAGATAGCGCCCAATTTTTCAGAAAACGGTTCGGCAGATCCAATGGCTCGCTCCGTTTCATCTTCAAGTGATTACGCTCGACGGCCTGGATTTACCTTACACTATCTACCATTTGTAATTTACTCCAGTACTGTTTAAGCTCTTACTGCGAACTAAGGCTTGAGAGAGATAGAACACTAGTAAAATCGTGTGACATTCATGTCTGAATTATGTGTTGTTCTCCTGTAATTGAGCTCCGATCTGACACGATGCACCAAGTTGACAGCATACAGACATACAGTAACCATAGTTTTATGTTATAGAGTACTTCCTGAGTGCACGTGCATTGCAACAGAGTATAGTTAGGTTGGTTCCGTCGTCGTAGTTAGTTTGTCGAAAATAGCAAACAATTGACCCACTGTTATCAGTTTATTTTCTGAAAACACAGGTGGTGAATAGTGTCGCGCTCCCCTTGCGCACCCAGAGCACCACCAGCCGCCACATCTGATCAGGACCTTCCTCGTTGTTCTACGTCCATTTTTCTTAAACCTAAAGAAGACCACATGGTTTTGATCAACTTGGCCATCATAGAACCAAATATCTCCACCAATCCAATCTGTTACAGGAGCAAGGAAAATATACTAAGGGTTTCCTTCTGTAAGCTGTAACCCACCATATAGGAACTGAACTAATCTAAAAAAGAGCAATTAAACCCCTTGCCAAACTTATGACATGTAACCCATATATTTCTGAAGAAACGTAGTGTTGGCATTGTTGACAGTAGGAAAAACAACGGTCTTGATATCAGGTACCAGGGAGCTCGTCCTAGACTGGAACTTTCCATATTCTATGACGAGGTGGCACCAATTTGACAGAGCAACATTTCCCAGATTCAAGACTAATGGATAGCATCGAGGGCTTGCGCTTAGGCTAGTTGTTGGACACAAAAATGTGCCTATGGCCACAATAAGCCAAGCATGTAGGAATTTGTCATCCACAACTCCTTTCATTGCCTTAATCATCTTGCACCATGTGTTAATCTCGGTTGTTCCCCCTTCTATTCCATACTATCAGAACTGATGAACTCTATTGCTTCTTTCTCCACTTCATAGACAACTTTGTATCCCCGTTTGGAAGCCCGGACATTCTATGCACACTTTTCCTGTCGACTGGCATTGGCCCCCTCTCGCTGACAACAATTTTCGAGCGCTGGTCATCAAAGCGCCTCACAACCACTTGCTTCGGCATGTTGGCATCTATGAACACTTAACTTCAGTAGTCCTCTGAATCCTACACTTATGATCCTTTCTCGCTGCTTGAGGTTCAAGCCAATGAATAAAAATTGGGTCATTTGAATTGATCATATAAGATAATGAATAAAAATTGGGTCATTAGACGGATGCCGAGAAAGAACTTGCTCTCAAATGAAGCATTTTGGCCTACTCGGACACCCTACGTTGAAGATGGTGTTTTTTTGGACATTCTTGAAATGAACCTAACTTTTGCCGGCAGATGGGCATGCCCATGCTAGGCATCCATGTCAGGTTTCAAAGAAAAATTTATTTATAAAAACATAATGTAAATATATACTTATTTTTTTAGTTTTAACATAACTAATAAAATACAATGGGATAAAATCATAATTTAAGATTCTTAAAAACATTTAAAAATATTAGAATGAAAAAAGAATAGAAAAATTAAAATTTAAAACAATTACTTAAAACTATTTTGGTATTCCAAACAATATTCCAAAATTTTGAACAAGTTTCAAAAAGAACAATAAAGTTCAAAAGGGAGAAAAATGAATTAGGGAAAAAAGAAGAAAAGGGAAAAATAGAAAGAAAAAAAACGCTTAGGCTATGGCCCAACAAGGCAAAGGCATCGCTCCCATCGGGCGCCTGTTGGACCGGCCTAACCGCTCGCGGATTTGAAAAAAAAAATCATCAAACGAAAAATGTTCCCAGACATGAAAATTTTCGGAGATTTTCAAAAAAGTTTAGTAATTTGTTTTTGCAGAAAAACCATTCCTGGTTTTGGGAACCTCAGCTTCACAGCCGGGTTTTTTTTTTTTGGTTTTGAGGTTTCTGGACGTGATTTTCTCTTTTTCTTTTTATCTTCTTCTTTTTCTCTCTTTTTTTGTTTTCTATGGCTTTTTTCCTTTTTCTGTTTATTTTTTCTATTTTTCATATATTCAAAAATTTGAAAATTTTGTTCAGAATTTCGAATTATTTTTTTCATTTTTAAAAAATTGATCATATTTTCAAAAAATATCTAAAATGTCTAATTTTTCATATTTATGAATCAATGTTCAAAACATTCAGAAAATATTCAGAATCTCCAAGTTTTGCTCAGGTTCAATTTTTGTTCAGACTTCTTAATCAAAGTGGGTACGATTTGCCAAAGATCCATATTGTCCTTTATACGACTTCTATCCTCTATGAATGAGTCAACAAGAAAGAAAAGATGCATAGATGACCTGAAGAAAAAAAATCATAAAACTACTGACACATCATCTCGTGTGCTTAACGGGAGAAACAAAAGAGAGGATATGACTATCCTGTGGGCGCACAACACATGATTTAGATTTGCGTCTCATGCGGCAGATGTCCCAGACATTTCCTCACGGCCACATTGCTTCTAGGCATCACTTTCTTGCTGTTGGGGCATGCGTCCAAGTTTCTGCGACTCTGGACCTAATTGGCCATTCTTCTCATCAAGAGTGCGATGATTTCTTTGCACCACACATTCCTATAAGGATGTAGCATGTTAGCATGGGATGGGAAAAAGGCTGGTCAGACTTTCTAAAGGAAAAACCAGTAGTATATTCGATCTTTATTTAAACCCTGAATTCAAAAAAAAAGTTCAGGAAATTAAATAAAATCTAATTTTTAATTTATAAGGATGTAGCATGTTAGCATGGGATGGGAGAAAAGGCTGGTTAGACTTTATAAAGGAAAAACCAACAGTACATTCGATCTTTATTTAAACCTTGAATTCAAAAAAAGTTCAGGAAAGTAAATAAAATCTCTTTTTTTTTAATTTATAAGGATGTAGCATGCTAGCACGGGATAAGGCTGGTTAGACTCTATAAAGGAAAAACTAACAGCACATTCGATCTTCATTTAAACCTTGAATTCAAAAAAAAGTTCAAGAAATTAAATAAAATCCGTTTTTTTCAAAAAATATTCACGAATAACTTTTTTATGAATTTTCAAAGGTTCAATAATTAAAAAATCCTTCAATAATTAGAAAATCTTCACGTGTTTAAACATTCACGAATTTTAAAAATTTCATAAATTTAAAAAGATCAAAGTTTAATTCATCAATTTTAAAAGAATTTAACGAATTTTCAAAAAATAAAAGGGGAAGAGAATAAAAAATTACAGGAAAATAAAAAGGGGAAATATAAAATATGTAAACTAGCAGAAAAGGGAAAGAAAGAAGATACATGGGTGAAAGGGAATTCCCTATTTGCTGCTCGCTGCGTCAAACTGTCGACACAGCGCACAGGCGAACCACCCTATCGCTCATTCATGAGCCGGCCCTTTATTTTTACATACGAGCATTCCGGTTTTGGGAATCTTCTAAAAGGTTCCCAAAACCGGTCATGAACCTTACAGAAGCTTCCTGAACAGGCTTTTCTTTTGGTTTCTGGTTCTTTATTTTTTTCTATTTCTATTTATTTTCTTTTTCAATATTTCATTTTCATTTCATTTTTTTCATTTTTCTTCTCGATTCATCATTTAATTTTCACAAAAATGCAAATTAGATAAATCACAATTGAAAATTGTTCACGAATTTGAAAGAAATGTTCTACTTTTCAAATAGTGTTCATATTTTTTTATAAATGATCAAAAATTGGAAAATGTTTGCGTTTCCACAATAGCAAATTTGTGTAAATGTTTGCAAATTTAAAATAATGTTATTGTTTTAAAAAATTCATATATTTTAAAAATTATTCATGTTTTCAGGAAAATGTTTTAAACTTCAAAAAAGTATGTCTTTTTTAAAATGTCCGTGCTTTTGAAAAATAATGTTAGCAATTTTGCATAAATGTTTTGTTTACAAAAATATTCGTAAATTTTGGAAAAGCTTCGTAAATTTAACAAACGTTCATAAATTTGAAAAATAGTATGTCACTTTAAAAAATGCTCGCAATTTTCCAAAAATATTTGTGTTCTCAAAAAGTGTTCGTAAAATTCAGAAAAATATGTATTTTGCAAAAAAAATGCTAACATTTTTTAAAGAATCTTTGCATTTTATAAAAAAACATTCAAATATTTGGAAAACATTTCGAATTTGAAAAATGTTCGTGTCTTTCAGAAGCCCATTTCACAATATAAATAATATTCATGTTTTCGAAAAAGTTCTTAAAAAAGCATTAACTACAGTATCCACGTACTATTCACTACCATGCCCGGGCCGGTCGCTGCAATATCGTTTTTATTTGGTACAACACGTCGTTCGGGTTGATTGTTCTTAAAAGTCAGTACTACTAGTGAGTGTGTCACCAAAGCTGATTCGGTCTAGTGGCTAGCAACACATGAACGACTACGGGACATCCTTTGTTCAAGTCCGAGTAACCGCTTGAGCCACAAGCACTCACTGTTGG
>NC_041388.1:26558192-26593935 GCF_002162155.2 Triticum dicoccoides
GTCGCAGAATGCAACATATAGGAGGTCCCGGACGAAAGAACCTTTTAGGATGTTCCTAAAATCGGAAAATCCACAGTTTTGAGTTGTACATGAGCCGTCCCGTTATGAGAAGATAAGCGCGAAGGTTCAAGTTTGGTACAATAAGTACTGTAGTTGTGTCTTTATCTCACCTTTAGTTCTTTTTATAACTATCTCACCTTTAGTGGGATGAAAGAACAATTTGACCAAAAGGAACGCCCTAAATTAGCCTGCCAAAGCAGGAGAAGCACCCTCCCACTCGCTAGCTCATGTCTATAACGTATGTTCTCTTCTGCAGGGTTACTTTTTGTTTTTTTACTTGCTTTTATTTATATTTATGAAATGGGACATTTTTTACTTACATTGTGAAAAACTTTCATCTTGTAATTTTAAAAAGTACATGTAGTATAACAGAATTATTCACGTGATTTTCAGAAAATGTTCGTACCATTCAAAAGAATGTTCATGAAATATGAATAATGTTCACACATTGAAAAAATGATGTTAATGAGATTTTTCGCAAAATTCGTGAACATTTAAAATTTTGTTCCTGTAGATTCTAAAAAAATGTCTGTGCCATTAAAAAATCATGACATTGAAAAATGTGCATTCATTCCAAATATGCTTCACGACTTTTGAAGAAATATGCATGAAATGTTAAAAAAATTCCACATGGTTTTTGAAAAAAAATTACATAACGTATAAAAAGGTTTCTGCATTTGAGTAAATATTCATAAACACAAGAAATGTCTGCACACTTTACAAAAATGTTCATGGCATTTTTTAAAATTTCAACATGTATTTAAAAATATTCATTGTGTACGAAAATATGTTCGATGTAGATATCACAAACGTTCAATATGTATGTCGGATAAATGTTTAACATGTATCGAAAAAATGTTCAACTTGTAAGCAAAAGTAATTCAGCGTATATTTGAAGAATGAAGAGAAAAACAAACAGTTGAAAAGAACTCAAAAATAAATAAATAACAGTAGAGAAAACATACAGAAGAACAGAAAGAAAAAAATCACGCGAAAGCTTTTAAAACCAATCCGCAGTGGTACATAGAAGTTACCCAAAATTGCTCCTGGAAGTGCCTGGCAAGACAAGTGTACGTCTAGCAATACGCGAAACATAGGGTCAGTTTGGTTGGAGACGTGGAGATTGTGCCTGGCAAAAAGCATTGCCTGGATGGAGCCTGAGATGATGGGCCTTTTCTGTCTGGCCAGGTGTGCCTGGGCAAGGTCTGTTTGGTTTGTTCCCGGGTTGCTATCCTGTCATCTAGTATTTTAAAGGCTGTTTACACAGTGGGCCATACTGCCCATCACTCATTATTAGAGCCAGGCGCAAGCACTGGGACGCCTGGGGCCAGGCTAAGCATGTTGCCTGGATCAAATGTTTTCTTTTCTTTTATTTTTTGAGCCGAACAGGCTAATCACCCTGCTACCGGCTGCCAGGCCAGGCAAATGTTTTATTTCTCTGGACACCAACCAAACAAGTGTCAGGCAGTTCCCAGGAGAGTTCCAGGCCAAGCGTCTAGCGGCGTGGACGCGATCCAAACTGGCTCATAGGTCTCGTGGACTATCCCATCCAACGCTGTAGGGAGGATACCTCCTATGTGACACTTGTAGTGTCAAACTGTCAAGGTTTAGCCAGAGCCCTGCCGGTGGGCTTTGTAGGTCTCTGGCCCAAGACTATTTATATGCTTATGTTTCCAGTTCGGCTTCAAACAGTTCAAGAAGGATGATAATACTGATAAAGTAAATTGGCAGGAACAACAGAAAAATATGTTTCTTCCAAATTTGTACTACTCCGTCCCATAATGTAAGACATTTTTCGTTTTTGCAAGCTAATATAGCTTGCAAAAATGTCCTACATTATGGGACGAAGGGAGTACTACATAAAAACAGGAAAAAAATTGATACATTTTTTAACAATTATGGGACGAAGGTAGTAGTTTTCTTTGGAAAAATGATATTTTCTTTACAAAAGTTGAACACAAAATAGAATAATAAAGTATCTTTAAAAGGACATAAAGAAATAAATAAAAATGGACCGGAACCTCGTAGAAGATACGCAAAATGAGTAAAAAAAACTGTACATAAACGGTTTGGAAAACCCGGATGTTTAATATGTAACTTAGCTCATTTGAGCGCTCTCTTCATTTTTTTTCTATGCGAAAGACTAACTATTTGATGCACAATGGGTAAAATAGTATTTGTCAATGCTTGTTTTACGGTTTCAGTAGGAGTTCTATTCTGCAAGAATAGGGTTACAATCCAGAGGCGAGATTTCCTCTATACATGGGGTCCTCCATGCAACCACACAACGTGGCACATTCAGTACAACTACACCTTTATAGGCAATCTGCAACCCTGTTTTGATCTCTATTATTTCTTTGAGAAATAAACTCTCGATCAACTATCAAAGACTTAATTAATCTCATATTGTCCATAAGCGGAATGATCCAAGCTATTACCGAAAAGAGTGGATAGGGCCGTCGTCGATTCCGGCTGCAGGATTATAGGCCCGTCAAAATGTTGTATGGCTTGCGGCACACCAATCATTATCACATGTATCTCTGCTTTGATAGCTTCGTTGCAATTGAATAGATACGGGTACGCTATGAAAAATCATTGAGACATTATGCTTCGGAAGCACCATTCCAGTCGTTGCCGAGCCATAAGCTTCCAGAAATGTATCGTTTGACAGAGAGAGCGACGATGTTGGCCGGCGGAGCCAACCAACTATGGGTGGCTTTGGTCTTCTATTGTTTTTCAACGTTCCATGAGCATTGCAATGGTATCTTGCCTTGATTATTTCTTTTGTTGGTAATCTTCTTTATGCACAAATGGAATCGAAGTAGCTTTGTAGGAAGATTTTTCTGAACTTTACTAAAACATGAATATTTAATTTTGTCAGGAACCTAATTTCGTAAAAGAAATGGGGAAAATAAAAAAAAATACAAAAATAAAAAAAGAGAATAACGAGAAATAAAAAATGCAGAAAAGAAAGAATTAACTGATGATGGAAACATATTTATTCCTCTCTTTTTTAACTGGAGAAGGGCAGAAGTAGGAGAAGTAGGCCGGCCCATAAGGTGCAACAGGCCTTGGCGGTTTCGTTAGCGTAAGGGAACACAATTCGGAGAGTATCGACAAATAAATATTCACACTCGCTCTCCGAGCACTGTTTCTTCCCCGGTTGGGAAAAAACGAGTCTTTTCCTGCGACTCGCCGCCCCGCGCCGCGCCGCCGCCGAGGGGACGCCAAGCCTCCGGCTGGAGGAACTCTGAGCCCGCAGGACGATTCGACCCCGCCTTCCCATCGGTAAGGGCCTATCTTTTCATCTTCTTTGTTGGTCGACTAAAGACCAGATCCCCTTCCGCCCCAGTAGTTTCACCCTAGACTAGATCCGAGCTGTTTGATTCCATCAGTTGAATGAGATAGATAATACTGATAGCAGTGGTTTTCTTGCTGTGATTTTCCCCATGTGTTGATTGCATCTCAGACCTCGATTTTTTTTTTTCTAGGGCATCTCAGACCTCGATTGGGCGCTGAAGTTGCGTAGGAGCAGGGGGGAGGATATCATGCCGAGGGAGGTCAGTGAGAGCAGGAGGAGGAGGAGGAGGAGGAGGGAACACATGGCCACCGCAAGAGATGATTGCGGGGCATCGCTTCCGTACGAGATGATTATAGAGGTTCTGCAGTGGCTCCCAGTCAAATCCGTCTTCCGCTTCAAGGCAGTGTGCCGCTCCTGGGCTGCGCTGCTGTCCTCGGATGAATTCCGCCGTCTCCACATGGCAGCAGCCAAGGCTGCAAAGCGGCGGGCACCACCACCCAAGCTGCTATACATCTCGCCGACCGCCACATTCGACTCCACCGCGGTCTACTCGTGCTCCTTCTCACCATCATCATCATGGGGCCGCCCCAGAGATCACGGGGACCTACTGTTCACCATCGACGGTGCCCGCGGCAACTATGTGGAGGTAGTGACGCCCGTGCCGTGCAATGGCCTCACCCTTCTCTACGATGCTCTCGACACAGCCTACTACATCTGCAATGCGGCCACACGGGCAGCCACGCGTCTTCCGCCTTCTACTGACGTAGCATGCGACTCCAGTGCTGGGCTGGGGTTTGATGCTCGCACAGACGAGCACAAGGTGGTGAGGTTGATCAATGGGATGTTGAATCCGAAGGACTTGGACCCGGTGAGGTGCGAGGTGTACACGCCTAGAGGCTCCTATGTGGATTGCCGCTGGAGGCCGGCTGCCAGAGGAGTACCCTCCAGTTTGCATAAATTTGTACATGCCGCTGTTATTAATGCGTCATGCAACAAATTATCTCCTGTGTTTGCCAATGGTTGCCTCCACTGGTTGATGACACCTGCCTCTTTCATCACAACCCCAAGTGTTGCCATCGTGTCCTTTTCGGTCGCAGAGGAGACCTTCACATGTCTCCAGTCACCGCCCTTCTGGGTACCAGGAGCGCCGCCAACCTCCAGGAATTGGTCATCAGGAGAGCAACTATTGGAGATGGATGACCAACTATGTTTGGTTCGCAACAGAATGCCTCATGGTAGCAACACTTTGGAGATCTGGAAACTGCTGGACTATAGCTCTGGTGACTGGTTGCTGAATCATCGAATTAGTTTGTCAGGGCACTTGGCAAGAGATTTGCGTCAGTCACAAATTCTGAGAGTTATTGGATCTTTTGGCAGTTATAGGTCGTCAAGGAAGAAGATAATCATTACTACTAGCATGCACAAGATTTTCAACAAATATCAGAAAATGGTTCACACCTATGATCCTAGGTCTGAGGCTCTGGAAACCATTCTTTCAATCACGGAGACACACTCAACTCCACAATATGGGTGCCCTAGTTCAAGATTCAGTTTCATTCAAGAGACCCTTGCTCCCGTGCATACAACAGATGAAGAGATAGCCTTGTCATCTGACCTGGCTAAGGCGACTAGAGAGATCCTACTCCGCCTCCCAGCTAAATCAGCCACACAGTCCAAATTTGTCTGCAAGCAGTGGTTCAGATTGATTGAGAGTAAAAACTTCATTCAGTCATATTTTCAGCATAAGAACATAGACAGAAAGCCTAAAGTCATGCTTGTGGTCAAGAGCACTGGACGGTTGGGCTTTAGTTTTGCTCCATTGAATAAATGCCTCCAAGAAGCTCCTAGTCACAGTACATTGCTTGATACAAAGGTGGTTTGCTCCAAGCCTTGCCATGGGCTGAACTTGGTAAGCACCGAGACGAAGGACTATCTCTGCAATCCATGTACAGGTTTCCATAGGGGCTTCTCTAACCTGGGGCCAAATTTGCACCTACGCTCGAGAATGCCTAAAATAGAAGAGCATGCTTTTACAGTCGGCAATAAAAATGTTGGCTTGACTTTCAACAGTTTGACTCGTGAACATGTTATTGTGGAAATCTTCTATCACCGGAAGGACTTTGAATCTCGTCAGTATGACATGTCATGCACGTTACACTGGTGTAACACTGCGAATGCTGCCCAAGAGCACTCAGTACCACCTCTGCCTGTGAATGACATGCCACCGGCCTATGTTAAAGGAATGCTGTACTGGATGAATGAACCAAGGTTGGGTCAGAGCTGCGAATGGGCCATTGTCTCTTTCAACCTTGCTGCAAGTACTTTCGATGTCGTCCCATGCCCTTCGTGGTTTGCAAGATGGAGTAGCAGAAACCGCTGTCGTGCATTTGTTGTTGAGCTTGAGGGAGTGTTATGTGCTGTTCTGGCAGACCCAGTTGCAGAAAAATTAGATGTATGGAAGCTAGAGCATGACCGATGGGACAGAGCATACACAATTCACCTAGAAGCATCTCCTGGCTATTCCCTCAAGACATGTGTTGTGGTGCCATTAGCTGTTGATCCCGATCATGGGAAGATCCTGCTCAACACTGTTAGGAAAATAGGTCTATATGATCCAGTGGAGCAAACAATTGAAAATCTCTATTCACTTGATCAGGTGCCAGTTGCCAGTAGTGCACACCTTAAGTTTCTTGACATGCCTTCAACTTCATCAGGGGATAGTTTGACATGCTCCAAAGAAGAGTCAGTGGCGGAGATGAATAGAATGGACTCTAAATTGATTACTTCTGTTCCTATGTTATATGAGGAGAGCCTGGCATGTTATTCATTTGTGCGCAAAGCAAACTGCTTGTGGTGAGACATTTTCAAAGCACCCACGCTACCTTTTTATATAAAATATTTATGTGTAATATCGTGCCTGCATGTTTGGCAAACTGAAACACCCAAGGTTTGATAATGTAATAGTATGAGACCTTTTTATTGACTGCCTGATGTTCCTTTTACTGTGAAGAACTCCCTCTGTAAACTTCTATAAGAAGTTTTGGGTTACTACTTCAGTGATCTAAAATGTCTTATATAAGTTTGGATTATTATCATTTTGCTTTCAAAATATAATGATCAATGTGTTGCTAATGTTTATTATCTGCATGAATAAGAGGATGAGGATAAATTTTATTCGGCCATGTATTGGAAATATATTCTGTCAATATCTGTATGTTGTTTGCCGTGTTCAGTTGTCAGTGCACTTACAAAATACCAGTGTTTATTTGTTAACTGCATTGAGTATTTAGTTTGTGCTGGTTCTGAATAGAGAACAGATCTGAAGCTTGTTAGAGATGATGTACGAGCACCAGCTTGACAGCATACAAATTACCCATAGTTTTTTTTATGATAAATCACCAGAGTGCCCGTGCATTGCAACAGATTGCAGTGAGGTTGCTGCTGTCGTCATTGTTTTTTAATGTTGAAAAATGCAGACAATTGGCACCACCATTATCAGTTTATATAGGTGAAAATACAATGGGTGAAGACATTAAATAAATAAGAAATGATTCCTTCAACCAGCGGATCCTCCTCGCTCACCGACGGCATCCCTCGCGGGACCCGTCACCACGGGAGGGGCAGATGTGTGTCCGATCCCGCTCCAGCCGGCACCGCCCCTTTTCGCCGAAGCTCCCTCCGGCCGCCGCTCTCCTGTGACACGACAGTAGGAATGTATCGGTGCACCCGCACTTGTGGTGCTATCGGTGCACTGGATGCCATAGAGCATTTAAAAAAAATCTGAGAAAATCTACCACATTAACACAACATCAATGTATTATGCCACAAAATTTCGTATCAAAATTTTAAGCATTTCTTGAGATACAAAATTGACAAATTTGACATCAGTATGATAATGAGCCAAATCTAAAGCCCATGTCATGTTATGTACTATTCAGTATTGAATGTGTCATTTTTGTTTTTTCGAGTTTTGACTTGAAATCTTGTGACAACATACATTGATGTTGTGTGAATGTGCTATTTTTTCAGAATTTTTTAAACATTTTAAAAGCGCAATATGAGTTCGGTGCACCGGTAGCACTACAAGCTCCGGTGCACTAGATATTTTCCCCATGATAGCCTCCTTCCTCTTCCATCCCTTCCTCTTACCCTCCCGTCCGCCTCTCCTTGGCCTCCCGTCTTCTCCAGTTCATCTTTCATTGAAAAAAAAAATCCGCAATATCGTTCATGTTGCAAAAATCCTCCAGCAACATATATGTTGCAAACAAAAAGATTGGACGAAAACAAAAAATTCTGCAACATCACCTTTGTTGCAAAAATCCTCCTGTAACAACATCTATGTTGCAAAAAATGGTGAAGATGAAAAGAAAAAAAATTCTGCAACACCACCTCTATTGTAAATGTTTCTGCAACAAGATGTCAGTTACAAAACAACATAGTCTAACACTTCGTTGGTTTCGCAACAAAGCAGCTATTACAGAGTGAGCTGCGCAACCTCTACCTTGTTGCAATTCACGACGCGCACCTCAGGGAAGATACAACAACTATTTGTGGCTCAATCCAATGATGAAGGAGGCGGCCGATGTTTCCAATTCATCCACCGGTGGACCCGTAGCAGCCCCCAATACATAAATAGTATATTAATAATGGTTGTCACTTGCCAGTTTTACTAAATTACCAAATATTATAATAACATTATGACATTTCATGTAGTTCAATTTTTTTTTTGACATTTCAAGTTGCTGATTAATATTCGTGTTCATATGTTGATTGTTTTTCATGTGTCTGTGATATTATTATTACAAAAAAAGTAAGGGACAGTTCACAATGCATTGGTTGCCGTCGATCCGCTTCCCTAGTTGACTTCACGGTCTTGTGTCGTTTCGGTACGCAGCATTCACGTAGGGCACAAAAATTACAGTTTTGCTAAAGCACATCTAGATGTGCCATAAATATTACACACCTAAGTCTCATGTCATTGATCTTACGTCGAGATTTGTGTGGGTATTTTCTTTTTATTTTTCTTTTCCTTATTATGCTCGATTCACTCAAATGTGCAATAACTAGAGCACATCTAGATGCACCCTAAACACACCCCAAAAAGTATTCAGCAGGATTCAAACCCCTGAGTCAGACACCATAATCCTTTTCTCCCTTTTCTGCTTTTTTCTGGTACCTATTCCCTCTGTTTTCATTTACTTCGCATATTAGATTTGTCTCGTGTCAAACTTTCTAAACTTTGATCAAATTTATACCAAAAAAATAGCATCCACAATACCAAGTCAATAACGGAGCATTAGAATCATCATTCAATATATTTGTATACCATATATACTTTTTATTTTAAAAACCTAAATTGTTTTCAATAAACTAGGTCTGACTTAGGTCAAAACTAATATGCATAGTAAATAAAAACAAAGGGAGTACAACGAGCCTCAAGCCGAGATACCTCTCCTCCCATGTTCTTTCTCTCCAGCTACAAAGATTCATTGGAGAAAAAAAGGAACCCCCCGGGTCTTCTGAGATGGGCGACTCAGGAGGCCCTCGATCCACCTTTTCTGGGAGTTGTCGTCGTGCACCCTCTCTCGCCATCGTCGGCCTTACATGCGTGGCTGACAGTCTGACGCGGCAATGTGGCTACATTCCCGTAGTGTTGGAGTATAATGCAATGGAGGCCAAAAGCAGTGAAGGAGGAAAGTGCAGCGGTGGCAAAATTTCGTGTTTTGACTTTTTTTAAAAAATTAATCAAGATCTAACCCTACTTTGTAAAAATTTCGATATCTAACCTTTTTTTCTACCGTCTCCGACGGTAGACTAAAAGCAGACTACATTGATCAACACTAGGCCTACCGCCATAGTTGACCGCGGTAGCCCTGGCTACCTTACTGCCAGACTTGGTGGCGGTAGCCTCCAAGCCACTATTCCGGCCAATCTTTTATTTTATTTCTGGTCGTGCATGCATGCAAGTGTGGCTGCATCGATTTAGGTAACCTTTCTGCCACTCTTTAAGCACTCTAGTGATTTGCAAGGCCCGCTGAACCGTGACATACTTAGCAGAAGTATATCTCACCTTGGCATATTGCATGATATCTTCTCTAGCGTAGCACGTGTGAGAACTGAAGGCATATACGCATGAATCATTCTACGTGGTTTATACAGGTCTTTGATAATTTTGCTTGAACTAAACAAGCGTGTCGTATATTTGTTTGGAAAGACTATAATATAACTTATTATTGATAATAGAAATCACCAGAAATTTGTTTCTAAGTGAAAAATATTTATTTATGTTTACTTATTTATTTCTTAGTGAAAAATATATTTTCAAACGAAAATAAGCATGAGACTTGTGGATAAACGTGGAAGCCGGGAATCGGCTGTGTGGCAGATGCGCGCGGCGACTCTGGCAGCACCATCCGAGTAAACACTGATGAGGCCGTGCTGGCCGCGGCCACTGGGCGCTGACGAGCCCGTGATGGCCAGGGTTCAACCCTAGGTAGATCAGGGCCTCCCTCGTTGCCGCGGCGACTCGGGCATTTGTTTTCTCCTGCTGTGCGGCGGCGAAGAGGGCGGCGACGGTCGCCGCTTCGTCCCTTGCCTCCTGCGCGTGCCTTCGGTACTTCCTCTTCGCCGACTGCACGACCACTCCTCGGGCGTCAACTTTTTCTTCTTGGGCGGCCGCGGTCTTGCGGGGCGCGCAGGGCTTGCCTTTCGCAGAGGTGATGAGGTCGGACGAGGCGAGGGAGGCGAGGCCGGCGGCGGCATCGAGGGTCAACGCGTCGTTGTCCATGACCAGGAGCACGAGCGGGCGGGAGGGTTTTGCGAAAATGGAGAGAAATGGTGGTCGCTGTGTCACCGACTGACGGGCCAGAGGGAGAATTTGTTTACTGTCCGCGCCGACACAAATGAGACTCAAATTTAGGCCGGGAATGAATCGGCAAGCGGATGAAAAGCGGACATGCGTCGGTTTGGGTCGGCGCGCTGTGCCGATTTTTCTGTCCGCAGTGACCCAAACGGACATGTGCCAACGAAATGGGTCGGCGTATTGGAGTTGCTCGTAGCAATTGTGATTGTATCATGCATGTTTAAAAGGAATCATTGGCGTGTGCTGCAATTCACAAGATCGTGGGTCCATATTAAGCTATGTAGTATGCACATGCATGTGTATATAGATACCTACCCGCTCGAAACTTCCCAGGATATCTTCTTACTTTGCTCTCGATATTTTCTTAAGTTTCAATTCGAGAGTTACTTCCGCCACCTTCCCCGATGCTATCAACCAAATAGTCAACCTTGCAGAGGTCCGTTCTCCTGGAATACCCATCCTTTATACTTTCGTAATTACGATGGAGTTCTTGAAGAAAGGATGCCGACTTCATCATGATGACCTGAAGCAGAGAAATGAAGACATCAATATAATGGATCGACCTCTTCGAGAAGAGCAATCAAGACCAAGAAGATTCGTTAGAATTGCGTAACCAAATCTTCGCCCTTACCCCACCTCTTAAATCTCGGGACAAGATTTCTTGTAGTGGAGTAGATTTGTAACACCCCGAGAATCAAGCTACAGTGATCTTCCCTTAATATGCGATGGCATCATTTTTTTTACTTAAAATACAATTAAATAATTAATTAACTCAAATTTAAATTCTCAATAGAAGTGTTGAAAATATTTCTTCGGATGTTAAAATAAAAGTGTTCATAATTTCACAAATACCTGCTAAATAATTGTCATGAAGAATCTACCATGTTTTGAATTAGCAAAATGCCCCTAACCTAATTAAAACAATGCCAACAACTTTAATTTTGGCCAATTTAATTTAACCAAAAACTCATACTTTTCAAAATAATATTGAAACTTGTTTGGCTAGGTAAAGCCATTTCCTAATATTTATGAGCCAACTTTCATCTTCAACTAAAGTCATTTGGTACAAATTTAAGATGTAAAAGTGTAGCTAAATTAGAAGAGAGGTTAGGAAATAGAAAAATAGAAAGAAACCCCATGGCCACTTGTGGCCTGCTGCTACAGGAACCGGCCCAAGCCCACCATGACCTTCTCCTTCTTCTTCTGTACAGAGGAGGCAACTTCCTGGTGCAGCACACTCTCGGCCGTCCACGTGTCGATCATCCGCTCGTCCTGGAGATGCATAAGAGCCCTCCCGACCCCGTTGACGAACCCTAACCGCTTCATACCTCTCCATCGCCTCTCTCTCTCTCTCTCTCTCTCTCTCTCTCTCTCTCTCTCTCTCTCTCGATTTGAACTCGTGCTCGAGCACATCGTCGATGCAACACCATGGAGCACGCGACCACTAGCCTCCCCTCGTCGCGTGAAGATGTCCGGGAGCTCCGTCGTGGTCGACTCCATCACCACACCGAAGGGCTCGAGCTAGGAGGCCCCGAGCGCTCGCCATCGGGTGTCTTCCCCGCGTCCGATCGCCGCTTCCCCGTCCTGGATCTCCTCCTCGGCGCTCCCCCCCGAGCACGTCATCGAGAACCGCCGTGAGATCCTCATCTGATTCCCCCTCTTCCCGGTCTCGATTCGTGGTCCTGCGCATCATTGCTCGCCGTGACCGGAGCTCATCCATGGTTGTGCCCTGTGTCGCCTGCGCCCTGCCTCTCCCTAGGCCGCGCCCGGCTGCACCCTATGACATCAGTCGCTGCTCCTCGCGCGCCCCCCGCCTGCCTACAGCGCCGCTGCACTCCGCGCCCGCGTCTCCCGCCCGCCGGTGCGCCCACGCCTCCCCGCTCGCACTAGCTCCGCGACGCTCCGCCATCGCCACCGCCGCGCGCTGCTGCTGCTCCGCTGGCCGCCGTCGTGCGCTGCTGCTGCTCCGCCGGCCGCTGTCGGCGCCCGACAGCGCCCGCCCAGGGCCACGCCTTGCCGCTGCCGCTGGCCATGGTCACAACCATGGTCGTGTGCGTCTGTGCGTGTGTGTGTTTGGGGCCGACCCCCTTTTTTCTATATTAATTAGCACTAACCGCCGCCTAATTACCCCCACCCCACTAATTAACCCACTAACAATGACACATGGGCCCTCCCTGTTAAAGTTAAGGTTAAAACAAATTTGAGTTTCCTAAGTCAATGACACCTGGGGCCCACATCACTATTTACTTTGACCAGTTAACTGTTGACTGCTTAGTCAAGAGTTGACCTGGCCCCGCTTGTCATACTCTGTGTAGTATTACAGTGGGTACACTTAGCATTTAATAATAAATGAATTTCGAATTAAAATAAATCCATAAATCTAGAAAATGTTTAAATCTTTGAAAATTCATATAAAATAATCTATGTCAGATAAAAAACTTTGTACATGAAAGTTGCTCAGAACGACGAGACGAATCTGGATACGCAGCTCATTCATTCGCCACACATCCCTAGCATAGCAAACACGCAAATTTCCCCCTCCGGGTCATATGTCCGAAAACACGAAACACCGGGAATACTTTCCCGGATGTTTCCCCCCTTCGCCGGTAGCACCCAGTACTGCATTAGGTCACCTCTAGCACCACGTATTGCCATGTTACCCTTTGTGATGCTTTGATTGCTCTGTTATTTATTGTGTTCCCCTCCATTACTTCTTTCCGGTAAACCCCGAGACTGCTGCCGGTACCTCTATGATCGACTACATCGATGACGACCCCTCCTTCTTGCCAGAGCAACCAGGTAAGCCCCCCCTTAATCAACCCGATATTGCCTATTCTTCTCTCTACTGCTTGCATTAGAGTAGTGTAGCATGTTACTGCTTTCGGTTAATCCTATTCTGTTGCATAGCCTGTCTTTGCCACTACTGTTGTTACCTTTATCTGCAATCCTAAATGCTTAGTATAGGATGCTAGTATTCAATCAGTGGCCCTACATTCTTGTCCGCCTGCCATGCTATACTATCGGGCCGTGATCACTCGGGAGGTGATCACGGGTATGTACATACATACATACTATACAGGTGGTGACTAAAGTCGGGTCGGCTCGTTGAGTACCCGCAAGTGATTCGGATATGGGGGCTGAAGGGCCAGGTGGTTCCATCCAGGTAGTGGTGGGCCTGGGTTCCCGACGGCCCCCGACTGTTACTTTGTGGTGGAGCGACAGGGCAGGTTGAGACCACCTAGGAGAAAGGTGGGCCTGGCCCTGGTCGGCATCCGCGGTTACTTCAGAATAACACGCTTAACGAGATCTTGGTATTTGATCTGAGTCTGGCCAATGGCCTATACGCACTAACCAACTACGCGGGAACAATTATGGGCACTCGATGTCGTGGTATCAGCCGAAGCCTTCGTGACGTCAGCGACTGAGCGGCGCGCGCCGGATTGGACTGGAACGCCTGCTCTTGTATTAGGGAGGCTAGGTCTGCTTTCGGCCGCCCTCACAACGTGCAGGTGTGCAATGGGCGATGGGCCTAGACCCCTGTGCCATAGGATTTAGACCGGCGTGCTGACCTCTCTGTTGTGCTTAGGTGGGGCTACGACGTGTTGATCTTCTGAGGTCGGGCATGACCCAAGTAAGTGTGTCCGGCCAAAGGGGATTGAGCGTGTTGGGGAATGTGGTGCACCCTTGCAGGGAAGTTTATCTATTCGAATAGCCGTGTCCCTTGGTAAAAGGATGACCCGGAGTTGTACCTTGACCTTATGACAACTAGAACTGGATACTTAATAAAACACACCCTTTTCAAGTGCCAGATACAACCCGATGATTGCTCTCTAACAGGGCGACGAGGAGGATCGCTGGGTAGGATTATGCTATGCGATGATACTTGGTGAACTTACCATCTACTCTCTTCTACATATTGCAAGATGGAGGCTACCAGAAGCGTAGTCTTCGATAGGACTAGCTATCCCCCTCTTATTTTGGCATTCTGCAGTTCAGCCCACAGATATACCCATTTCATTGATACTGATGCATATGTAGTGTAGATCCTTGCTTGCGAGTACTTTGGATGAGTACTCACGCTTGCTTTGCTCCCTCCTTTCCCCCTTTCCCCGGTTATTGCGATCATATGATGGAGTCCAGGAGCCAGAGGACCCCGATGATGTTTCTACGTGGAGTTCGGCTTCGAGGAGTAGTTAGGAGGTCCCAGGCAGGAGGCCTTGCCTTTTTGATCGTTGCTACTTTTGTGCTAGCCTTCTTAAGGCAACTTGTTTAACTTATGTCTGTACTCAGATATTATTGCTTCCGCTGACTCTTGTGTCTTCGAGCATTTGTATTCTAGCCTTCGAGGCCCCTGGCTTGTAATATAAAGCTTGTTTTATTTTAATTTGTGTCTAGAGTTGTGCTGTGATATCTTCCCGTGAGTCCTTGATCTTGATCGTACAGATATGCGTGTATGATTAGTGTACGGTCAAATCGAGGGTGTCACAAGTTGGTATCAGAACCGATTGCCTGTAGGAATCCCTTTCCACACTCCTTGGCTGAAGTTGAGTCTAGTCGATGAAAACTATTTTACTAACATGGCTGTGTGTCTTAGAGGCCCACGTCGCCATTGGGTGGTATTAGGATCTTTTACTCCTTGTCTATACTCTGGAACTCTGATCTCTCTCCTATTTGGGTTAAATGATTTGCTAACTCTAACTCTAGGTTCTCGTAAATACTTTCTCCCGGAGAGCCACTCGGTCCGAACGATCGCTTGCTTCACCAGAAGATTCCGAAGACACTCTACGATGTTCTCTCGAGACTATGGTCCATCACTTTTACAATTCCCTACCACCGATGTATCCTTATGGATAACTACCTACATTTGTCGTTCATACATTCATCCCCAGTTGATCTTGTTATTACAAGATACACCAAAATTCTCTCTATTGTTCCGAGAATACTTTGTGCCTACTGCCTTGTAGTTCCTTGCCACCTGAATACCCCTACGGATAATTTCTCGCACGTATCGAGTATCCACTCATCCCCAGTTGATTCAAGTATTTCACAAAAGTCTTCGAAATACCATTCGATCTTTCAAAAATCCTGAGCAGCCTATTGCTCTTGAAATTCTTGCTTTCTTGCATTATGGTTAATCCCATAAGTCTCGCAATCTTATTAGCATCCCTTGTCTTTATCATTTTAAGTCTGTTGATTCAATATGCTTAGGATGCTCGCATTCCTCGGTCGAATCCTAGAATTCATCCTTCTGGCTCAGACGTCATTTTAAGCATGATCCGGATTTCGACCAGTCAAATTGCCATCGATTGTACCCCTAAGCCTACTCAATTTTCCATCCTTAATCAGAGCGTTTGCTTATGATCCCTTAATTTGGAAATCATAATTCCTTTGCATCTGAGCTTTGATTTAGTCAGTTGTTTCTATAATTCAGTGGCTTTGCATTGTTTCTTTCAAGGGTTGTGTGTCAATGCTCACATCAGCTCCGTTATGGACCGTCAGATCCTTTCTTGAATTTTCATCTAACAATGTCCTTCATATTCAATAACCTTGTGAGCCTTTCCACGGATATATAATGCCTTTGGTAAATTGTATCCTCTGCTTTCTCAACCATGCTCTGCTTTTGAGCTGGTGGTATTTAATATTGAAGCTTGTGGTATATGTTTCCACGATACCCTCACGGGTTGAACCTATGCCTTCCTTAATATGTGTGAACTCGAAAGTTTTCACGAGTCATACTCTTCTGGTATTTTGCCAGATAAAATTTCAACACTAGAACTTCTTTGAAAGTGAGAGGTGAATGGAAGGTTATACATTGAAGAAGTGGGAGTCGACCTTGAACTTTGTGTTCATGCCCATGGACACGATGTAGATCCTACCATAGAGCTTCTTGTAATAATAACTATTTCGTTGATATAATATCATCTGGTATCTCTGAATTGATCCTTTGCAATCGTGGTTCTAACCATATTTTCTCCTTGATTCCATTTGGCAGGCAAGTGAAAACACTTGTCTTTTGCGGATCAATACCCCAGTCCAACCTTTACTTTGATCTACCATCAAGTATTACACTCTAGTATCTCGAGAATATCATGGAACTGCATAACTTCTTATGGGTTCTTCATCAAATGTTATTTCTCCCTGAATCCAATTTTTCTTGGGTTCTGGGTTGTCGTCAACCGAGAACACCAATAGTGAATCGAGTCCTTACCCGATTCAATAACTCTTAAGTAATTTTCGTTGCTTACGAGTTTAATAACCCTTCAAGTCATTCCTAGCCTGATTGGCCATATCATTATCGTGCAAAATTTTAACTGTGCTACCTGGTCCTTCTTCCCGGAGCATGATACGTCTCCAATGTATCTATAATTTTTGATTGCTCCATGCTATATAATCTACTGTTTTAGACATTATTGGGCTTTATTATCCACTTTTATATTATTTTTGGGACTAACCTATTAACCGGAGGCCCAGCCCAGAATTGTTGTTTTTTTTGCCTATTTTAGGGTTTCGAAGAAAAGGAATATCAAACGGAGTCCAAACGGAATGAAACCTTCAGAAATGTGATTTTCTCATCAGATAAGACCTAGGAGACTTGGACCCTCCGTCAAGAAAGCCACGAGGTGGTCACGAGGGTAGGGGCCGCGCCCTCCCTAGGGCGCGCCCCTGCCTCGTGGGCCCCTCGATGCTCCACCGACATACTTCTTCCTCCTATATATATCCACGTACCCCCAAACAATAGGGGACGGAGCCAAAAACCTAATTCCACCGTCGCAACTTTTTGTATCCATGAGATCCCATCTTAGGGCCTGTTCTGGAGCTCCGCCGGAGGAGGCATCGATCATGGAGGGCTTCTACATCATCATCCAAGCCCCTCCGATGAAGTGTGAGTAGTTTACTTCAGACCTACGGGTCCATAGCTAGTAGCTAGATGGCTTCTTCTCTCTTTTTGGATCTCAATACAATGTTCTCCCCCTCTCTTGTGGAGATCTATTCGATGTAATCTTACTTTTGCGGTGTGTTTGTTGAGACCGATGAATTGTGGGTTTATGATCAAGTCTATCTATGAATAATATTTGAATCTTCTCTGAATTATTTTATGTATGATTTGTTATCTTTGCAAGTCTCTTCGAATTATCAGTTTGGTTTGGCCTACTAGATTGGTTGTTCTTTCCATGGGAGAAGTGCTTAGCTTTGGGTTCAATCTTGAGGTGTCCTTTCCCAGTGACAGAAGGGGCAGCAAGGCACGTATTGTATTATGCCATCGAGGATAACAAGATGGGGTTTTTATCATATTGCATGAAATTATCCCTCTACATCATGTCATCTTGCTTAAGGTGTTACACTCTGTTTTTAACTTAATACTCTAGATGCATGCTGGATAGCGGTCGATGAGTGGAGTAATAGTAGTAGATTGTCAGGACCCCGATTCTAAGTCACACCGATCTAGCCGGTAACACCTCATATCACTTTGCGGCCTCACTCACGGTATCCCCACGGGTGTCGCCTTACCATGGCCCGGGACCGTTTGTGCCTTTTGGCTCATGTATATGATAGTGTCGCTAGCATCCATATGACAGAGAACCCGGGCCGGCATGACTAGTCGTGAACCCAAAGTGGCACTAACTTACGGGGACAGGCATACATGAATCAACATCGAGCATGTCGGTCAGCAGCGTGTGAATTCGGGCTGTAGCAACTAGGCTAGCAGGACTCCGGGAACCCGGGCTGTAGCAGGCTAGCAGGACTCCGGATGTCACAGCGTGACATTTCCCCGAAGGGACAGACACAGGAACAAAGTGAATCACATGCCGGCCAGTCAAGTGTTCTGGAGCAGTAGTGCTGGGCTAGCAGGACTCCACTGAACCGGGCTGTAGCGGACTACTATGGCTCATGGAAGCACAAGACTACATTTCCCCACAAGAGAGGCTACCAAGGATAAACAACTAGGTTGTCGGATCCCACACATACCAAGCATTTCAATCATACACACAATATGCTCAATATGGGCAATACAACATGGCATCACAACAAGACTCTACGACTCAGAGTATTTATTCATTAGGCTTCGAAGAGCCAGATAATACAAACATGGGTCTCATGACCCAACATTCAGAGCATACAAGTCAAAGCACATACGAAAGCTTAACATGTCTGAGTACAGACTTCTACAACTGAAAAAGGCTCAGAAGCCTGACTATCTACCAGACCCTCCCAAGGGCACAAGATCGTAGCTGAGGTAACGAGCTAAACGTCGAAGTCCAAGCGAAACTACTAGTGAGAATGAAGTCTCTCTGCAAAAACATAAATTAAGCAAACGTGAGTACAAATGTACCCAGCAAGACTTACATCAGAACTAGCTACATATGCATCAGTATCAAGAAAGGGGTGGTGGAGTTTAACTGCAGCAAGCCAGCTTTGACTCGGTGGCTATCCTGAACTACGACTGCAAGTAACTCTTTTGAGGTGGCGCACATGAGTCCACATATTCACCATATCAATACACCGCTATGGATACGCTCATCAAGAGGGATGGAGAGAACAAATGATGAAAGTTCAATTTGGTAGGAAACACTCCCACACTTAAGTAGGATGGTGCATAGGTTTCAAGGTAGCGAGGAGTTGATTGCCATGATTCCATAACGGGGCACCTCAGGGAGGGCAACTCATAGAATTATTCCCTTAAGTGGCAAAAAGAATTACTTTTGATTCAGAGATCATTGAAACTCTTTATACCAGCCTAAGGCAATTCACAAATGATCATTTGACGGAGTTCGAGGAACGACATATTCGGGCTAGAATGAATGATGTGGGCTACCTTGTTGAAGACAACGCAATGGATGATTTTTGCTTATCATCTGAAACAGATGGGACCCATGGTAAGTCCACTTTTGAAGATGATCCTGAACAACAACTACTGAGGTGCAAGCTGGGAACAAAATGCAAATGTTGGGAATGATTTTGGTAACTAGGGAAGAACTCACCAGTCGAGAGTGTTTCCAACATTCCAATGGTTATAGAATCATCGAAGAAACTGAGAGCACAAGGATCCCTAAGGAAAAACTTCAAGAATAAGTCATGCAAAATCCTCATGGGAGGTGACCAAATGGCTTAATCAAGATACTACAACAATAGTGCTTCTAGCTAGGTGTGTCCACTCCACTTGAACCTATATCATAGTTCTCGAAAGAAGTTCCAACCATCATATCTGCCTGAGATTCAAATCTGGTTGGTAACAGGATAATTCAGACAATGTGTCTAGAAAGAAAGTTTGCAACACAAATCGACGAGATGGCGTTGCGAGATTCTCAGGAAATGGACTATGGTAGTAAGCTCCAAAACATGAGCTGGTTCTGCTACACACATGTGAACATGTTGTCCAAGACAAGCATGACCATAGAGTAGCCTTACAATAAAACACTACCAAAATTCAGGTGAGGAACCATCATGGAGGACAACGGAATCTTGTGCATGACCTAGGATAGCACAACAACTCCTTTTCCTTGAAAAAGTCAATCAGTGGCTTAGTGTGCTACAGAATTCATATGGAATGAAGATGATTTGTCTAACAGACCACGGAATACTTTGCACGTGCATGGCTGACTCGGAATGATTCCATAGGAGGTAAACAAGTCTTCTCAAATTCATGGCGGCAACTTGCATCAATTGCACAAGAATTAGAGAAAGTCACTTCTTTCATCCAAGCATAAGCTTCATGAACGGGGCACGAAGATAATGCTTATAGAAGTTTCCAATACTAGCTGGATGTTCAACATGAATCATGGACAAGATGAAATGTTGTCAATGGGCTCAACAACAGGTCATCCAAATTTCCATGAAGATGGAATTCCACAACTATGTGAAAAAAGCGATAGCATTGGTCAAACCCAAAGAATATAATGGTGTATGCTCGAGGAAACAACCATAAGTAAGACATCATTACGAATATCGTTGGTTCTGATTTGATTTGACGATAGCCCATACTCAAATCAAATGTTGGATAAGGTGATAGGTCCCATTAACTGATCACGAGGGTCAATCGATGAAAATACCATCTTCCTTCAACACACATACAATATATCCCTTAGTGATGAGATAGGTCAGACAAGCTTTTATCTTCCAACTCTCCAAGTTGTTGTTTAGCTTAACCAACCAGCTCAGGGGTATCCAACACGGATTCTTGGAGAAAGAGTGGTTTATTGGTAAACCAACTTGATCACGAACTCACCATATCGGTCAGGGGATGACCTGGTGATACTTCCGTGAAGATATCTGGAAAATCACGAACCACCGTTATGACTCTAAGCTCGAGAACAATCTTGCTTTTCAGGGCAAGACGATATGATCAAGAGAGTGATGGATTGACACAATCCTATCTCATTAATCGAGGAGTGCACCAGGAAAAATGGACTAGGTGGCACGATCAACCTTAGGGTGATGGTTCAACAACCAACACGCTAAGAGTGAGAGTATTGTCCATTAACTACCAAGCAACAGAGTTGCTAGGAGTATAAATTTCACACATCACGATTCACTTGTCGGCATTCCGGTTGCGACAACACGAAACCAAGGAATGAATAATGATGGCGAAAAGTATCACTGTGTCAAGAGTTCATAGGATGGGGTGCAATTCCCATGATATTCTTGATATAAAGATGGTAGTACTCCAAGGTGGAACAAAACAAGAGCTAGATTAGCATTTTGATCTGTGGAACACAACTGCTTTGACCCAATCCTGGATATGGATGAGGTAATGGAGTTTGTTTCTCCTAGTCATTCTGGAATAGGATGGCTTGACGGACCACAAGAATAATAAGCATCGATAAAACAGATGCACAATTAGTCCTGGCTATCAATTGATAGACAGAGGGTCAGGAAATAATTAAAGAGGGACAACTCAAAGGAATATATAACTTTCTGAGTTGTGGGTGCATAGATCAGTATGCCGAGCAAAGTTCAACATAATTCTTCTGGATAACCCATGCAGAAAGGTAGAACTGGCAGAATCACAATTATGAATGGAGAACTCCTCAGGAGTACTCTAATGGAAATCTTTTGGTTCAATGAACTTCTGCCTTAATGGTTCGTGGTATTTGGAAGAAGGAAATACCACAGACCTCGAGGACTATCGCAAAGGTTACTAATATCTTAAGGAAACTAGCAAATACTAACAACATGAAGTAAGTAGGGTGGATCTCGGGTTCAGAAACCCGGAAGTAGAATACCTACTGACTAATAACATCACGGGATGCTTTCGAGAATGATGGCCAGAATCATCACACAGGGAACACTAATCATGGCTAGATTACTAGGTGATCCTCTAAGACACCTAGGGTCATAATAATAGCTCCAACATATATGCCGAGGCAACAAAGTACCTCAACTCACCGATTAGTGTGGTTGAACTGGCCCAAAGGGACATCAGGAATGAAAAGAAGGGATTTGCAAATGCATCAGACTATTTAGAAACCTGGGATGACTCGGACAGCATAACGACTATAAATGCTCAAAAAGATTTGAGACATCCTGCAAATTGGTGGCATAACCACTCAACATCACAATATCAAGGTTCTGAGGCCAGCTATGAACATATGGAAGTAGTAGGAACTCAACTGAGGCTTGAACTCAACAATCCTAGGCAACTACAGTTTAGTAACACATCATCCTGAGAGATAGAAGAGAAGCCTAGTTCTTAACCCCGTAGAAAAGATAAGATGACTCAGATCAGAAGATCATGAGGATAAGGAGTAAAAAGAGCCTTACGTTCCCATCCACAATCAGTTCCCTTATATAACTAAAACATTTCTAGACACGACTTCGACCAGCTTGGCTTAGTAAACCTACAGGCAGCCAGGCTCTGATACCAACGCTGTCAGGACCCCGATTCTAAGTCACATCGATCTAGCCGGTAACACCTCATATCACTTTGCGGCCTCACGCACGGTATCCCCACGGGTGTCGCCTTACCATGGCCTGGGACCGTTTGTGCCTTTTGGCTCACGTATATGATAGTTTTTCTAGCATCCATATGACAGAGAACCCGGGCCGACATGACTAGTCGTGAACCCAAAGTGGCACTAACTTACGGGGACAGGCATACATGAATCAACATCGAGCATGTCGGTCAGCAGCGTGTGAATCCGGGCTGTAGCAACTGGGCTAACAGGACTCCGGGAACCCGGGCTGTAGCAGGCTAGCAGGACTCCGGATGTCACCGCGTGACATTTCCACGAAGGGACAGACACAGGAACGAAGTGAATCACATGCCGGCCAGTCAAGTGTTTTGGAGCAGTAGAGCTGGGCTAGCAGGACTCCGGTGAACCGGGCTGTAGCGGACTACTATGGATCATGGAAGCACAAGACTACATTTCCCCACAAGAGAGGCTACCAAGGATAAACAACTAGGTTGTCGGATCCCACACATACCAAGCATTTCAATCATACACACAATATGCTCAATATGTGCAATACAACATGGCATCACAAACAAGACTCTACGACTCAGCGTATTTATTCATTAGGCTCCGAAGAGCCAGATAATACAAACATGGGTCTCATGACCCAACATTCAGAGCATACAAGTCAAAGCACATACGAAAGCTTAACATGTCTGAGTACAGACTTCTACAAATGAAAAAGGCTGAGAAGCCTGACTATCTACCAGACCCTCCCAAGGGCACAAGATCGTAGCTGAGGTAACAAGCTAAACATCGAAGTCCAAGCGGAACTACTAGTGAGACTGAAGTCTATCTGCAAAAACATAAATTAAGGAAACGTGAGTACAAATGTACCCAGCAAGACTTACATCAGAACTAGCTACATATGCATCAGTATCAAGAAAGGGGTGGTGGATTTTAACTGTAGCAAGCCAGCTTTGACTCGGTGGCTATCCTGAACTACGACCGCAAGTAACTCTTTTGAGGTGGCGCACATGAGTCCACATATTCACCATATCAAAACACCGCTATGGATCCGCTCCCGTCTCCCTACGACAACGCCATCCATAGCACTCATATTATCTTGCGCATTTTAGAGTATCCACTTTCACTTGTCTATGAACGATGCAAGGGGTCCAAGTTTCCATATCCGAGGAATCCGGCTATTCGAATAGATAATGATAACCCTGCAGGGGTGTACTTCTTCACACACGCTCTCACCACTTACCACCAGTACACATCGTGTATCTCGGCAACCTTCAAGCGGAAGCCTAGCGAGGGAGTCGGCCATGACCTGACTAACCGACAAGTCTCTACTCCAGGTTTATCGCCTATTCGGGTCCATCCGCAAGGAGATCCGGTCGGGGTGTCGCTCACGGCCCCAAACGATGTGAGCAGGGTTCCCAAGCCCACCATCCGGGTGCCACTTGGTACACCGTGCCATTGTGCCTAGTCTGTCCCAAGCCCACCTGTACCGGGTGCCACTTGGTAGACTACTAACACAACCTACAAACACCAGAAACTAGTTGCAACTCCTGGACAGAGATCAGGTTGATTAATAAGTCGAGAGGGGCACTTAAGCATTCCAATGCGTGGTACTAGCTGTTCATGGATCACAAACATAGAACTCAGTTCCTAAGGACGGCTTCAATGAGATAACCCACCATGTACTCCTACATGGCCTCTCACCGATACCTTTACCAAATTGTGTTCACACATTTAGCTCACAACAGTAGGACATGTTCTCACACCTCTAATTCATCCCCGATGAATCAGACCTGACTCAACTCTAAGCAGTAGCAGGCATGGCAAACAAGCATGAATGAGTAGGCACATCAGGGCTCAAACAACTCCTACTCATGCTAGTGGGTTTCATCTATTTACTGTGGCAATGACAGGTCATGCAGAGGAAAGGGGTTCAGCTACCGCGGCATGTAACAGTTGAATCACTATTGTCCTAATGCAGTAAAAGAGAGCAAGAGCAAGAGAGTGGGATTGTATCGGAATGAACAAGGGGGTTTTGCTTGCCTGACACTTCTGAAGAGGAACACACTTCATCCGTGTCATCATTCTCGTCGTCGGTACGTACGTCTACCGAGGGGGAACAAATACCGGCAACAGAGAGGAAACACAATCAATGCAATGCACAATATGATGCATGATAATGACATGGCAATATGTTGTTATTTGGGCTAATGCAACAGGAAGTCATTTTGGGTTGAAGTGGAATTCAAAGCTAGATCAAATTCCAACTCCAAATCTATTATCAAATTTGTCCTAATCATATTTCATCCTAAATAGTGAGGTTAACTTGCTCAAACATGCATGAAAACAGTACAAATGGATAGATTGGATTTTTCTGATCATTTTTCATATATAATTTATTTCATTTGGAGCTATAGATTAATTTCTATGATTTTTCAAAGTTTGCAACATTTTCTGAAATTTCCAAATCATTTTTGAATTAGAAATATTCCAGAAAATGCTTACTGCGTCAGCTCTAGGTCATGCTGATGTCAGCTAGTCAACGGGGCCAGTCCAGGTCAAACCTGACGTGCGGGGTCGACACGTCAGTGATGCAACTAACTAACTCTGTTAGTTAGTGCTAAGTTAAATACTAACCTAACTTAATGAGGGCATGGGCCCACATGTCAGTGAGTCAAGGGTTAACTAAAAGTTAATTAGCATCTAAACTAAATTAGCAGGGCCTTGGGCCCACATGTCAGTGACCCAGGGGGGTCAAACCCTGGTCAACTCGGTTCAAACCTGCCGGCGACTCGACGCCGGCGAGGCCAGACATGGCGGCGAGGCTCGGGATTGGGCTGCGGTGCCCCGTTCGATGCGCGGCTAGGCTCGTTGGAGAGCTCTTGCCATCGCGTAACGGATGGGGTGGTAGACGGCCGTGTGGTGGCCGGAGCTGACGGCGGCGAGCTCAGCAGCGATGGCCGGCGTTCGGGTGTGCACAGAAACGCAGCTGCGATGGCCTAGGTGATGCGTGCGCGGAGCCTAAGCCGTCTACGGGATGCGGCGAGTAGGATGTACGTGTGCCCGGGACCAAATGGTCACCGGAGCGTCACCGACGACGAGCGCAGGCGGCGGCGCAGTCGGGCAAGAGGGGCTCGGGGGCTATGGTGTGCAAGAGAGGAAACAGAGAGGGGGAGGATGATCAGCAGCTCACGGTGAACACAAGGAGCGAGTCGGTGAGCTCGGGGAGGTGCTGAAACGAGCGGGGCGGCGAGGGGGATCTCCGGCGTCCGACGGCGAGGATGAGGATGATGGCGTCGCTTCGGGTGTCCCGCAGGCGCGTGCTTCGTCTTGGGGCTCGGTGGCGTCGAGGCGGAGCCTCTGGACAACACGGAGAGGCGAGGGAGATGCGATGGCCGCGGTTGTGCTCGTCGGCGGCGACGACAGCGCTCGGTGGTTTGCGTGCGAGAGAGCCAGAGGAGGAGAGGAGCTCGGCGAGAGGCTGAGAGGGCCTGGGGGGCGTGGCGTCTCCAGGGCGACGTCGGGGAGGCAGCAGCAAGCAGGAGGTGGCCAAGCGCGACGTTGGCGCTCGCCACCGAGCTGCTTCGTGCGCTGGCATGGGGGAAGAAGACGGGCGTGCCCCTGGTGGGCTGGGCTAGCCAGCTGGCCGTCCAAGTGGGCTGCACAGGAGGTAAGCTCAGGTACTGTTCTCTCTCTCTGCTGATTCTATTTCTGTTTTCTATTATTCTGTAGACTTTAGGGCTTTATTAAAAATGCCAAGGCATTACCAAAAATCATGAAACTAATCATGGCTACTGTTTAGAATATATCCAACAGTAAGCATTTTATTTTATGATTATTTCAGCATTTAAATGCCCAAATGCAAATAGAGTATGATTTAATTCAGAAATCCAGAATGTCCTAGAAATATGTGCATCATTTTTGGCAGAGGTTTTCACCTTTAACAAAAATCATGGACTTTTCTAAAGGGCATTTGGGTTCATTGAAAATATTTTTATTGAACCTAGTTGAATTCTTTTGGTGTTAGGGTTTCAACAATCCCCATTTCATCTTTCAAAGAAATTTGGACATGATGCATGGATGCTTGTGCAACTATTTACAATGAAATTCTAGGGCTGTGACATAGATGCAGAATTGTTTCGGTCTACTTGTCTCGGACATGATGCCTATATACATGATCATACCTAGATATTCTCATAACAATGCTCAATTCTATCAATTGCTCAACAGTAATTTGTTCATCCACCGTAGATTACTTATGCTCTTGAGAGAAGCCACTAGTGAAACCTATGGCCCCCGGGTCTCTTTCTCATCATATCAGTCTCCATCACTTTATTATTGCTTTGCTTTTACTTTATTTACTTTGCATCTCTATACCAAAAATACCAAAAAATATTATTTATCATCTCTATCAGATCTCACTTTCGTAAGTGACCGTGAAGGGATTGACAACCCCTAAGCGCATTGGTTGCGTTGAGCTATTGTTTTTGTGTAGGTACGAGGGACTCGAGCGTAGCCTCCTACTGGATTGATACCTTGGTTCTCAAAAACGGAGGGAAATACTTATGCTACTTTGCTGCATCATCCCTTCCTCTTCGGGGAAATCCAACGCAGTGCTCAAGAGGTAGCAAGAAGAATTTCTGGCGCCGTTGCCGGGGAGTCTGCGCAAAAGTCAACATACCAAGTACCCATCACAATCCCTATCTCTCGTATTACATTATTTGCCATTTGCCTCTCGTTTTCCTCTCCCCCACTTCACCCTTGCCGTTTTATTTGCCCTCTGTATCCCTCCCTCTCTCTCTCTATTTGCCTCTTTTGCCCGTTTCCTCTTTGTTTTCTTGTGTGTTAGTTTGCTTGCTTGTCGTTATGGCTAGTTCTTTACCTTCTGCCTCTATGTCTGAAATTGGGGATACTATTGTCGATAATAATTTTGATGCTCCTACTAAAGAACCCACTATCTCACATATAAAAAAAATTCGTGTTGGTAGCGGTAATATTATTGGAAAGGGAGTTATTCAAGATTTCTTTACTTGTATCGGTGCTTTACCTTCTATGGGTAGTTCTATTATTCATAGAACTAGTATTCTTGCGGACGCTATTGCCATGCTTGTAGTTGAACTTGAGAGGCAATTCATGTACTTGCATCCTTCTATACAGAGGATTTTCCTAGAATTTTCTAATATTGAGCATTCTTATGTTAAGCGTGCCGTTACTATCTTTTTGGCTCATGAGTTTCGATTCATAATTAAAGAGGCCAAAGAAATCTCTGCGCATTATAGGGTGGATGCTTGCCGTCCTCCCATAGAGACTATCCTCTTTGATCAAGAAGAAATAATACGTTTTCAATCTCTAGACTATGTTGCTTTCAATGAAAATCTTAGAAAAAGGGTTCCTACCAATGTTTTAGTTGATAGAATTTCTGATCTTAATGATGATTTAGCTATTCGAGATAATGAATTGGGATATTCTCTTGAATATAGGCTCACAAAGTTCTGTCAAAAGAATGCTTATAATGAGGAATTGGTTGTGCAATATGAAGGACCAAAGGAGGAACCTATACCTCCCAAGGTTGATCTTGGAGACTTTTGTCCCAACAAATTTAGCCCTTTTGATTACTTTTGCTTGCCTCAAAGAAAACTTGCTGCTGAACGCAGAGAATGTGAAATGAGTTTTAACAATCTATCTTATTATTATGGCAATACCTAGATCTATTCTTGCTTGTTATGCCTAGCTAGGGGCGTTAAACGATAGCGCTTGTTGGGAGGCAACCCAATTTTATTTTTATTCCTTGCTTTTTGCTCCTGTTTAGTAATAAATAAATTATTTAGCCTCTGTTTTGGTTGTGTTTTTTGTGTTTAATTAGTGTTTGTGCCAAGTAGAACCGTTGGGAAGACTTGGGGAAAGTCTTGTTGAACTTGCTGTAAAAAGCAGAAACTTTAGCGCTCACGAGAACTGCTGTCATTTTTATTTGGAGAGTGCTATTTAGTTAATTCGTTTTGCAGATGATTAATAGATAAATTCCTCACGTCCAGAAATTTATTTTAGAATTTTGGGGGTTCCAGATCTTGCGCTAGCTACAGATTACTACAGACTGTTCTATTTTTGACAGATTCTGTTTTTCGTGTGTTGTTTGCTTATTTTGATGAATCTATGGCTAGTAAAATAGTTTATAATCCATAGAGAAGTTGGAATAAATTAGTTATAACACCCATATAAATAAATAATGAGTTCATTACAGTACCTTGAAGTGGTCTTTTGTTTTCTTTCGCTAACGGAGCTCATGAGTTTTCTACTTTAAGTTTTGTGTTGTGAAGTTTTCAAGTTTTGGGTAAACATTTGATGGATTATGGAACAAGGAGTGGCAAGAGCCTAAGCTTGGGGATGTCCATGTCACCCTCAAGATAATCTAAGGACACGTAAAAGCCAAAGCTTGGGGATGCCCCGGAAGGCATCCCCTCTTTCGTCTACTTCTATCGGTAACTTTATTTGGAGCTATATTTTTATTCACCACATGATATGTGTTTTGCTTGGAGCGTATTTTATGATTTGAGTCTTTGCTTATTAGTTTACCACAATCATCCTTGCTGTACACACCTTTTGAGAGAGCCATACATAATTTGGAATTTGATAGAATACTCTATATGCTTCACTTATATCTTTTGAGCTTTATAGTTTTGCTCTAGAGCTTCACTTATATCTTTTAGAGCACGGTGGTGGATTTGTTTTATAGAAACTATTGATCTCTCATGCTGCACTTAGATTATTTTGAGAGTCTTAATAGCATGGTAATTTGCTTAAAATCCTAATATGCTTGGTATGCAAGATTAATAATAAAACTTTCATATGAGTGTGTTGAATACTAAGAAGAAATTGATGCTTGGTAATTGTTTTGAGATATGGGGATGGTGATATTAGAGTCATGCTAGTTGAGTAGTTGTGAATTTGAGAAATGCTTGTGTTAAAGTTTGTGATTCCCGTAGCATGCACGTATGGTGAACCGTTATGTGATGAAGTCGGAGCATGCTTTATTTATTGATTGTCTTCCTTATGAGTGGCGGTCGGGGATGAGCTATGGTCTTTTCCTACCAATCTATCCCCCTAGGAGCATGCGCGTAATACTTTGCTTTGATAACTTCTAGATTTTTGCAATAAGTATATGAGTTCTTTATGACTAATGTTGAGTCCATGGTTTATACGAACTTTCCTTCCTTCCACCATTGTTAGCCTCTCTAATACCGCACACTTTTCGCCGGTATCATACACCCACCAAATACCTTCCTCAAAACAGCCACCATACCTACCTATCATGGCTTTCCATAGACATTCCGAGATATATTGCCATGCAACTCTCCACCGTTCAGTTCATTATGACATGCTCCATCATTTTCATATTGCTAGCATGATCATGTAGTTGACATCGTATTTGTGGCAAAGCCACTTCTTTCATACATGTCACTCTTGATGCATTGCACATCCCGGTACACCGCCGGAGGCATTCATATAGAGTCATATTTTGTTCTAAAAATCGAGTTGTAATTCATGAGTTGTAAGTAAATAAAAGTGTGATGATCATCATTATTAGAGCATTATCCCAGTGAGGAAAGGATGATGGAGACCATGATTCCCCCACAAGTCGGGATGAGACTCCGGACGAAAAAAGAGGCCAAAAAAAGAGAGAAAGGCCAAAATAAAAAAATGAGAGAAAAAGAGAGAAGGGACAATGTTACTATCCTTTTACCACACTTGTGCTTCAAAGTAGCACCATGATCTCCATGATAAAGAGTCTCTCATTATGTCACTTTCATATACTAGTGGGAAATTTTCATTATAGCACTTGGCTTGTATATTCCAATGATGGACTTCCTCAAAATGCCCTAGGTCTTCGTGAGCAAGCGAGTTGGATGCACACCCACTTAGTTTCTTTTGAGCTTTCATATACTTATAGCTCTAGTGCATCCGTTGCATGGCAATCCCTACTCACTCACATTGATATCTATTGATGGGCATCTCCATAGCCCGTTGATACGCCTAGTTGATGTGAGACTATCTTCTCCCTTTTTGTCTTCTCCACAACCACCATTCTATTCCACCTATAGTGCTATATCCATGGCTCACGCTTATGTATTGCATGAAGATAGAATTTTTTTTGAAAATTTCAAAAGTATGAAACAATTTCTTGGCTTGTCATCGGGGTTGTGCATGATTTAAATACTTTGTGTGGTGAAGATAGAGCATAGCCAGACTATATGATTTTGTAGGGATAGCTTTCTTTGACCATGATATTTTGAGAAGACATAATTGCTTTGTTAGTATGCTTGAAGTATTATTATTTTTATATCAATATGAACTCTTGTCTTGAATCTTTTGAATCTGAATATTCATAACACAATTAAGAAGATTTACATTGAAATTATGCCAAGTAGCACTCCGCATCAAAAATTCTGTTTTTATCATTTACCTACTTGAGGACGAGTAGGAATTAAGCTTGGGGATGCTTGATACGTCTCCAATGTTTCTATAATTTTTGATTGCTCCATGCTATATTATCTACTGTTTTAGACATTATTGGGCTTTATTATCCACTTTTATATTATTTTTGGGACTAACCTATTAACCGGAGGCCCAGCCCAGAATTGCTGTTTTTTGCCTGTTTTAGGGTTTCGAAGAAAAGGAATATCAAACGGAGTCCAAACGGAATGAACCTTCGGAAACGTGATTTTCTCATCAGATAAGACCCAGGAGACTTGGACCCTCCGTCAAGAAAGCCACGAGGTGGTCACGAGGGTAGGGGCGCCCCCCTAGGGCGCGCCCCCTGCCTCGTGGGCCCCTCGAAGCTCCACCGACGTACTTCTTCCTCCTATATATATCCACGTACCCCCAAACGATCGAGGACGGAGCCAAAAACCTAATTCCACCACCGCAACTTTCTGTATCTACGAGATCCCATCTTGGGGCCTGTTCCGGAGCTCCGCCGGAGGAGGCATCGATCACGGAGGGCTTCTACATCATCGTCCAAGCCCCTCCGATGAAGTGTGAGTAGTTTACTTCAGACCTACGGGTCCATAGCTAGTAGCTAGATGGCTTCTTCTCTCTTTTTGGATCTCAATACAATGTTCCCCCTCTCTTGTGGAGATCTATTCGATGTAATCTTCTTTTTGCGGTGTGTTTGTTGAGACCGATGAATTGTGGGTTTATGATCAAGTCTATCTATGAATAATATTTGAATCTTCTCTGAATTATTTTATGTATGATTGGTTATCTTTGCAAGTCTCTTCGAATTACCAGTTTGGTTTGGCCTACTAGATTGGTTGTTCTTGCCATGGAAGAAGTGCTTAGCTTTGGGTTCAATCTTGCGGTGTCCTTTCCCAGTGATAGAAGGGGCATCAAGGCACGTATTGTATTGTTGCCATCGAGGATAACAAGATGGGTTTTTTTATCATATTGCATGAAATTATCCCTCTACATCATGTCATCTTGCTTAAGGCGTTACCCTATTTTTAACTTAATACTCTAGATGCATGCTGGATAGCGGTCGATGAGTGGAGTAATAGTAGTAGATGTAGAATCGTTTCGGTCTACTTGTCTCGGGCGTGATGCCTATATACATGATCATACCTAGATATTCTCATAACTATGCTCAATTTTGTCAATTTTGCTCAACAGTAATTTGTTCGCCCACCGTAGAATACTTATGCTCTTGAGAGAAGCCACTAGTGAAACCTATGGCCCCCGGGTCTCTTTCTCATCATATCAATCTCCATCACTTTATTATTGCTTTGCTTTTACTTTATTTACTTTGCATCTCTATACCAAAAATACCAAAAAATATTATTTATCATCTCTATCAGATCTCACTTTCGTAAGTGACCGTGAAGGGATTGACAACCCCTAAGCGCGTTGGTTGCATTGAGTTATTGTTTTTGTGTAGGTACGAGGGACTCGAGCGTAGCCTCCTACTGGATTGATACCTTGGTTCTCAAAAACAGAGGGAAATACTTACGCTACTTTGCTGCATCATCCCTTCCTCTTCGGGGAAATCCAACACAGTGCTCAAGAGGTAGCAGAGCACAATTTTCGACGATGAGCTAAGCTTACATTGATCTTCCTCGTCATATCACTTCACCTTGAACAGCAAGCTTGATTTCGAGTTTGTGTCGTACCTTGGGTTCCAATAACCTTTGGCTTCATCATTACATTGACTTGTTGTCATTGCCGACTAATTACATCTTCATGAAATCTCTCGACAAAATTTGTCATGATCATCATCAACATCTTGACTCCTTATAGGATACTAGTAATAATGTACGTGCAATGCACGTTTATATTAGGTAGGATATTAGTTGCATGTTATATTAGGTAAGATATATCTGTTGCACGTTGGTATTTAGTAGTATATCAATTACTTTTTCACGGGAATGGTAGGATATTAATTACATGGCAGATTTCATGGGATAGCGTTGAGTCAAAACGTGTTTATAACCAATGGCAGTGGTGGGTAATTAGAGCGTTAAACGTGTTTGGTGCTCACCATTGGAGGGATTTGATCCGTTAGATAACATGATTTGACGGTTGAGATGGTTTGGATCTGCCCCTTTGGGTCTTTTTATATTGGTATAGATAAGTCGAATTCATGATCATAAGTGACATCCTCGTCCCTTGGTAATTTGAGTTACCATCGAAAACATCCTTACCTTCCTTTCATCACAAACTTGTTCATGTTATGGAGGCAACTTGCTATCTAGCCTGATTATGTTCTACCTTGAAGTATTACTGTCTTTTATGTCAAGGATGTTGCGAGGATTGCTCCACCTCTTAAGAATTCTTGATATAGTAGCACTTCTCGCCATCTCCGTTCATTTCTTGGTCCCCGTGTTGTTTCTAACCAGAATATCGGCAGTTGAACTATGATGTGTGAATTCAAAACTTCTGGCAACCCTATTACTTTGAAGTGAATGGTCAATAGTTTCATTTTAATTCTTTTTGTTCATTAAGTCACCATTCTACCATTGATCGTGCAACCCATCCCATATTTTCGGGTGCATCTTTCAACCAATTTTTAACTGGGTATGTTTTCCTCGAGCATACACCATTATATCATTGATCCGGCAAAAGTTATCTCCTTGTTCACATAATTGTGGAAATCCATTTTGTCAGAAATCTTGATGAATTGTCGCCGAGTCCCTCAGTCACCTCCTCGTCCTCTCCTTGATTTGATGATGAACTCTTGTTTCGGAACTCGCTTCCATAGATCAATTCCCGAGATTCTTACAATGTCATCTCGACAATTTGTGTTGCACCTTTCTTCTTAGGCATCCTGAATCTGGGTTATCCTAACACCAATCAAATCTGAATCTCGGTCAGATATGATGGTTGGAACATATTTCCAAGAGTTATAACATTGTTCTTTATGTTACCCAGTAAGGTGATGTCGTGCCTAGCACACCTGGCCAGAGGCCCTATTGTTATAGATTCCTTTTCAACAAGGTTATCCATTTTTCCATGAGGAAATTGTAAGACTTATTCTACAAGTTATTCCTGATGGATCCTTTGTGTTTCCGAAGTCTGATCTTCACCTATTGACCATGTCAATGCTATCTCGAAGCATGTCCATGGTACTCTGATTTTCAACAAGAACATTTGAAGCCCAATGCTAAATGTTTCCTGCTCGATTACCCAAACACCGTTGTATGGGTAATGTCATGAAAATTCTCTCCCCCTACCTAAAGAGTTTACTACATTATATCCTGTCATGGATATCATGCTCTGCTTGTCCTTCTGAAGGATATACCCTTGAAATATGTGTTTAAACACATTTTCCTTTCCATTGTTCTGTTTAATCTGATGATCACATTTCCTTTACATTGGTTTGTTTAACCTTTCTGGTGATCTATATATGGTCTAAGCAATAATATTCTCCTGCTTATGTAAACACCTTGGTGTACACTTTTGTTAGTAAGACCCTATTACTATTGTTGATGACATTCCTATAACCATCGATGGACGAGAACTTTGCCTATTGGTCCGCCTCGTTCAACGAGCAGGAAAATGGTTCTCTTCATCCCTCGCCCTTGGTACCATTGTTGTTGCCGACATAACTGACAGGACATCCTCTGACATGCCTTGCTTACAGTATCGTGCAAGACATCATCGCCCTTCCTACTTTTAACCCACATGGTGGGACCATAACCCACAGTTCCACATGATCGAAACCTGACTCTCTTATACACCCCCTGTTCCCAAGGTTGTTCCTCGTGCGTGGCCTCGTATGTAATTCATGAGCCACCTTCAAATATGGTATCAGACAATATACTTATTCCCGTTGCTTTGAACCCCTTTCACGCCCTGTAATAGGCATCAAACGATTACCTACCCGCTCGAAACTTCCCAGGATACCTCCTTACTTTGCTCTCGATATTTTCTTAAGTTTCAATTCGAGAGTTACTTCTGCCACATTCCCCGATGCTATCAACCAAATAGTCAACCTTGCAGAGGTCCGTTCTCCTGGAATACCCATCCTTTATACTTTCGTAAGTACGATGGAGTTCTCAAAGAAAGGATGCCGACTTCATCATGATGACCTGAAGCAGAGAAATGAAGACATCAATGTAATGGATCGACCTCTTCGAGAAGAGAAACCAAGACCAAGAAGATTTGTTAGAATTGCATAACCAAATCTTCGCCCTTACTCCACCTCTTAAATCTCTGGACGACATTTCTTGTAGTGGAGGAGATTTGTAACACCCCGAGAATCAAGCTACAGTGATCTTCCCTTAATATGCGATGGCATCATTTTTTTACTTAAAATACAACTAAATAACTAATTCAACTCAAATTTAAATTCTCAATAGAAGTGTCGAAAATATTTCTTCGGATGTTAAAATAAAAGTGTTCATAATTTCACAAATACCTGGTAAGTAATTGTCATGAAGAATCTACCATGTTTTGAATTAGAAAAATGCCCCTAACCTAATTAAAACAATGACAACAACTTTAATTTTGGCCAATTTAAGTTAACCAAAAACTCATACTTTTCAAAATAAATTGAAACTTGTTTGGCTAGGTAAAGCCATTTCCTAATATTTATGAGCCAACTTTCATCTTCGACTAAAGTCATTTGGTATAAATTTAAGATGTAAAAGTGTAGCTAAATTAGAAAAGGGGCTAGGAAATAGAAAAATAGAAAGAAACCCCATGACCACTTGTGGCCTGCTGCTACAGGAACCGGCCCAAGCCCACCACGGCCTTATCCTTCTTCTTCTATACAGGGGAGGCAACTTCCTGGTGCAGCACACGATCGGCCGTCCACGTGCAGATGCCCCTCGTGTCAATCATCTGCTCATCCTGGAGATGCATAAGAGCCCTCCCGACCTCATTGACGAACCCTAACCGCTTCATACCTCTCCATCGGCTCTCTCTCTCTCTCTCTCTCGATCTAAACTCCCGAGCACATCATCGATGCAACACCATGGAGCACAAGGCCACTAGCCTCCCCTCGTCGCGTGAAGATGTTTGGGAGCTCCGTGGTGGTCGGCTCCATCACCACACCGAAGGGCTCGAGCTAGGAGGCCCTGAGAGCTCGCCATCGGGTGTCTTCCTCGCGTC
>NC_041388.1:26594062-26613776 GCF_002162155.2 Triticum dicoccoides
GTCATCGAGAACCGCCGTGAGATCCTCATCCGATTCCCCCTCTACCCAGTCTCGATTCGTGGTCCCATGCATCGTTGCTCGCCGTGACCGAAGCTCGTCCATGGTTGTGCCATGTGTCGCCCGTGCCCTGCGTCTCCCTAGGCCGCGCCCAGCTGCACCCTACGTCTGAAGGAAATATGCCCTAGAGGCAATAATAATGTTATTATTTTATTTCCTTATATCATGATAAATGTTTATTATTCATGCTAGAATTGTATTATCCGGAAACATAATACTTGTGTGAATACATAGACAAACTAAACGTCACTAGTATGCCTCTACTTGACTAGCTTGTTAATCAAAGATGGTTATGTTTCCTAATCATAGACATGTGTTGTCATTTGATCAACGGGATCTCATTATTAGAAGAATGATGTGATTGACATGACCCATTCCATTAGCTTAGCACCCGATCATTTAGTATGTTGCTATTGCTTTCTTCATGACTTATACATGTTCCTATAACTATGAGATTATGCAACTCCCGTTTGCTGGAGGAACACTTTGTGTGCTACCAAACATCACAATGTAACTGGGTGATTATAAAGGAGCTCTATAGGTGTCTCCAAAGGTAAATGTTGGGTTGGCGTATTTCGAGATTAGGATTTGTCACTTCGATTGTCGGAGAGGTATCTCTGGGCCCTCTCGGTAATGCACATCACATAAGCCTTGCAAGCATTGCAACTAATGAGTTGGTTGCGAGATTGTGTATTATGAAACGAGTAAATAGACTTGCTGGTAACGAGATTGAACTAGGTATTGAGATACCGACGATCGAATCTCGGGCAAGTAACATACCGATGACAAAGGGAACAACGTATGTTGTTATGCGGTCTGACCGATAAAGATGTTCGTAGAATATGTGGGAGCCAATATGAGCATCCAGGTTCCGCTATTGGTTATTGATCGGAGACATGTCTCGATCATGTCTACATTGTTCTCGAACCCGTAGGGTCCGCACGCTTAAGGTTTCGATGAAAGTTATATTATGAGTTTTGATGTACCGAAGTTAGTTCGGAGTCCCGGATGTGATCACGGACATAACGAGGAGTCTCGAAATGGTCGAGACATAAAGATTGATATATTGGACGGCTATATTCGGACACCGGAAGTGTTCCGGGTGATTTGGGAGAAAACCGGAGTACCGGAGGGTTACCGGAACCCCCCCGGGAGAAGTAATGGGCCATATGGGCCTTAGTGGAGAGAGAGAGAAGGGCAGACAGGGTGGGCCGCACGCCTCCTCCCCCCTGGTCCGAATTAGACTAGGAGAGGGGGGCGGCGCCCCCCTTTCCTTCTCCCTCCCCACTTCCTTCCCCCTCCTAGTAGGAGTCCTACTCCTACTAGGAGGAGGACTCCTCCTTGGCGCGCCTATAGGGCCGGCCGGCCTCCTCCCCTTGCTCCTTTATATACGGGGGCAGGGGGCACCCCTAGACACACAAGTTGATCCACGTGATCATTTTCTTAGCCGTGTGCGGTGCCCCCTTCCACCATAATCCTCGATAATATTGTAGCGGTGCTTAGGCGAAGCCCTGCAATGGTAGAACATCAAGATCGTCACCACGCCGTCGTGCTGACGGAACTCTTCCCTGACACTTTGCTGGATCGGAGTCCGGGGATCGTCATCGAGCTGAACGTGTGCTAAAACTCGGAGGTGCCGTAGTTTCGGTGCTTGATCGGTCGGGCCGTGAAGACGTACGACTACATCAACTGCGTTGTGTTAACGCTTCCGCTGTCGGTCTACAAGGGTATGTAGATCACACTCTCCTCTCTCGTTGCTATGCATCACTATGATCTTGCGTGTGCGTAGGAAATTTTTTGAAATTACTACGTTCCCCAATAGTGGTTTCAGAGCCTAGGTTTTATATGTTGATGTTATATGCACGAGTAGAACACAAGTGAGTTGTGGGTGATATAAGTCATACTGCTTACCAGCATGTCATACTTTGGTTCGGCGGTATTGTTGGATGAAGCGGCCCGGACCGACATTACGCGTACGCTTACGCGAGACCGGTTCTCCCAACGTTCTTTGCACAAAGGTGGCTAGCGGGTGACAGTTTCTCCAACTTTAGTTGAACCGAGTGTGGCTACGCCCCGTCCTTGCGAAGGTTAAAACAACACCAACTTGACAAACTATCGTTGTGGTTTTGATGCGTAGGTAAGATTGGTTCTTGCTTAAGCCCATAGCAGCCACGTAAAACTTGCAACAACAAAGTAGAGGACGTCTAACTTGTTTTTGCAGGGCATGTTGTGATGTGATATGGTCAAGACATGATGCTAAATTTTATTGTATGAGATGATCATGTTTTGTAACCAAGTTATCGGCAACTGGCAGGAGCCATATGGTTGTCGCTTTATTGTATGCAATGCAATTACGCTGTAATGCTTTACTTTATCACTAAGCGGTAGCGATAGTCGTGGAAGCATAAGATTGGCAAGACGACAACGATACTACGATGGTGATCAAGGTGTCGCGCCGGTGACGATGGTGATCACGATGGTGCTTCGAAGATGGAGATCACAAGCACAAGATGATGATGGCCATATCATATCACTTATATTGATTGCATGTGATGTTTATCTTTTATGCATCTTATCTTGCCTTGATTGACGGAAGCATTTTAAGATGATCTCTCACTAATTATCAAGAAGTGTTCTCCCTGAGTATACACCGTTGCGAAAGTTCTTCGTGCTGAGACACCATGTGATGATCGGGTGTGATAGGCTCTACGTTCAAATACAACGGGTGCAAAACAGTTGCACACGCAGAATACTCAGGTTATACTTGACGGGCCAAGCATATACAGATATGGCCTCGGAACACGGAGACCGAAAGGTCGAGCGTGAATCATATAGTAGATATGATCAACATAGTGATGTTCACCAATGATATTACTCCATCTCACGTGATGATCGGACATGGTTTAAGTTGATTTGGATCACGTAATCACTTAGAGGATTAGAGGGATGTCTATCTAAGTGGGAGTTCTTTAGTAATATGATTAATTGAACCTAAATTTATCATGAACTTAGTACCTGATAGTATCTTGCTTGTTTATGTTTGATTGTAGATAGATGGCCCGTGTTGTTGTTCCGTTGAATTTTAATGTGTTCCTTGAGAAAGCAAAGTTGAAAGATGATGGTAGCAATTACACGGACTGGGTCCGTAACTTGAGGATTATCCTCATTGCTGCACAGAAGAATTACGTCCTGGAAGCACCGCTGGGTGCCAGGCCTGCTGCTGGAGCAACACCAGATGTTATGAACGTCTGGCAGAGCAAAGCTGATGACTACTCGATAGTTCAGTGTGCCATGCTTTATGGCTTAGAATCGGGACTTCAATGACATTTTGAACGTCATGGAGCATATGAGATGTTCCAGGAGTTGAAGTTAATATTTCAAGCAAATGCCCGGATTGAGAGATATGAAGTCTCCAATAAGTTCTATAGCTGCAAGATGGAGGAGATCAGTTCTGTCAGTGAGCATATACTCAAAATGTCTGGGTATAATAATCACTTGATTCAATTGGGAGTTAATCTTCCAGATGATTGCGTCATTGACAGAATTCTCCCATCACTGCCACCCAGCTACAAGAGCTTCGTGATGAACTATAATATGCAAGGGATGAATAAGACTATTCCCAAGCTCTTCGCAATGCTGAAAGCTGCGGAGGTAGAAATCAAGAAGGAGCATCAAGTGTTGATGGTCAACAAGACCACTAGTTTTGAGAAAAAGGGCAAAGGAAAGAAGAAAGGGAACTTCAAAAAGAACAGCAAGCAAGTTGCTACTCAAGAGAAGAAACCCAAACCTGGACCTAAGCCTGAAACCGAGTGCTTCTACTGCAAGCAGACTGGTCACTAGAAGCGGAACTGCCCCAAGTATTTGGCGGATAAGAAGGATGGCAAGGTGAACAAAGGTATATGTGATATACATGTTATTGATGTGTACCTTACTAATGCTCGCAGTAGCACCTGGGTATTTGATACTGGTTCTGTTGCTAACATTTGCAACTCGAAATAGGGACTACGGATTAAGCGAAGATTGGCTAAGGACGAGGTGACGATGCGCGTGGGAAATGGTTCCAAAGTCGATGTGATCGCGGTCGGCACGCTACCTCTACATCTACCTTCGGGATTAGTATTAGACCTAAATAATTGTTATTTGGTGCCAGTGTTAAGCATGAACATCATATCTGGATCTTGTTTGATGCGAGACGGTTATTCATTTAAATCAGAGAATAATGGTTGTTCTATTTATATGATTAATATCTTTTATGGTCATGCACCCTTAAAGAGTGGTCTATTCTTATTAAATCTCGATAGTAGTGACACACATATTCATAATGTTGGAACCAAAAGATGCAGAGTTGATAATGATAGTGCAACTTATTTGTGGCACTGTCGTTTGGGTCATATCGCTGTAAAGCGCATGAAGAAACTCCATACCGATGGACTTTTGGAACCACTTGATTATGAATCACTTGGTACTTGCGAACCGTGCCTTATGGGTAAGATGACAAAAACACCATTCTCCGGTACTATGGAGAGAGCAATAGATTTGTTGGAAATCATACATACAGATGTATGTGGTCTGATGAATGTTGAGGCTCGTGGCGGATATCGTTATTTTCTCACCTTCACAGATGACTTAAGCAGATATGGGTATATCTACTTAATGAAACATAAGTCTGAAACGTTTGAAAAGTTCAAAGAATTTCAGAGTGAAGTTGAAAATCATCATAACAAGAAAATAAAATTCCTACGATCTGATCGTGGAGGAGAATATTTGAGTTACGAGTTTGGTGTACATTTGAAACAATGCGGAATAGTTTCGCAACTCACGCCACCCGGAACACCACAGCGTAATGGTGTGTCCGAACGTCATAATCATACTTTACTAGATATGGTGCGATCTATGATGTCTCTTACTGATTTACCGCTATCGTTTTGGGGATATGCTCTAGAGACGGCCGCATTCACGTTAAATAGGGCACCATCAAAATCCGTTGAGACGACGCCTTATGAACTGTGGTTTGGCAAGAAACCAAAGTTGTCGTTTCTGAAAGTTTGGGGTTGCGATGCTTATGTGAAAAAGCTTCAACCTGATAAGCTCGAACCCAAATTGGAGAAATGTGTCTTCATAGGATATCCAAAGGAAACTATTGGATACACATTCTATCACAGATCCGAAGGCAAGACTTTTGTTGCTAAATTCGGAAACTTTCTAGAGAAGGAGTTTCTCTCGAAAGAAGTGAGTGGGAGGAAAGTAGAACTTGACGAGGTAATTGTACCTGCTCCCTTATTGGAAAGTAGTACATCACAGAAACCAGTCTCTATGACACCTACACCAATTAGTGAGGAAGCTAATGATGATGATCATGAAACTTCAGAACAAGATACTACTGAACCTCGTAGATCAACCAGAGTAAGATCCGCACCAGAGTGGTATGGTAATCCTGTTCTGGAAGTCATGCTACTAGATCATGATGAACCTACGAACTATGAAGAAGCGATGGTGAGCCCAGATTCCGCAAAATGTCTTGAAGCCATGAAATCTGAGATGGGATCCATGTATGAGAACAAAGTATGGACTTTGGTTGACTTGCCCAATGGTCGGCAAGCAATTGAGAATAAATGGATCTTCAAGAAGAAGACTGACGCTGACGGTAATATTACTGTCTACAAAGCTCGACTTGTCGCAAAAGGTTTTCGACAAGTTCAAGGGATTGACTACGATGAGACCTTCTCACCCGTAGCGATGCTTAAGTCTGTCCGAATCATGTTAGCAATTGCCGCATTTTATAATTATGAAATTTGGCAAATGGATGTCAAAACTGCATTCCTGAATGGATTTCTGGAAGAAGAGTTGTATATGATGCAACCGAAAGGTTTTGTCGATCCAAAGGGAGCTAACAAAGTATGCAAGCTCCAGCGATCCATTTATGGACTGGTGCAAGCTTCTCGGAGTTGGAATAAACGCTTTGATAGTGTGATCAAAGCATTTGGTTTTGTACAGACTTTTGGAGAAGCCTGTATTTACAAGAAAGTGAGTGGGAGCTCTGTAGCATTTCTGATATTATATGTAGATGACATATTACTAATCAGAAATGATATAGAATTTCTGAATAGCATAAAGGGATACTTGAATAAGAGTTTTTCAATGAAAGACCTCGGTGAAGCTGCTTACATATTGGGCATTAAGATCTATAGAGATAGATCAAGACGCTTAATTGGACTTTCACAAAGCACATACCTTGAAATTTTTTTGAAGAAGTTCAAAATGGATCAAGCAAAGAAAGGATTCTTGCCTGTGTTACAAGGTGTGAAATTGAGTAAGACTCAATGACCGACCAATGCAGAAGATAGAGAGAAAATGAAAGATGTTCCCTATGCTTCAGCCATAGGCTCTATCATGTATGCAATACTGTGTACCAGACCTGATGTGTGTCTTGCTATAAGTCTAGCAGGGAGGTACCAAAGTAATCCAGGAGTGGATCACTGGACAGCGGTCAAGAACATCCTGAAATACCTGAAAAGGACTAAGGATATGTTTCTCATATATGGAGGTGACAAAGAGCTCATCGTAAATGGTTACGTTGATGCAAGCTTTGACACTGATCTGGACGATTCTAAATCGCAAACCGGATACGTGTTTACATTAAACGGTGGAGCTGTCAGTTGGTGCAGTTCTAAACAAAGCGTTGTGGCGGGATCTACATGTGAAGCGGAGTACATAGCTGCTTCGGAAGCAGCAAACGAAGGAGTCTGGATGAAGGAGTTCATATCCGATCTAGGTGTCATACCTAGTGCATTGGGTCCAATGAAAATCTTTTGCGACAATACTGGTGCAATTACCTTGGCAAAGGAATCCAGATTTCACAAGAGGACCAAGCACATCAAGAGATGCTTCAATTCCATCCGAGATCTAGTCCAGGTGGGAGACATAGAGATTTGCAAGATACATACGGATCTGAATGTTGCAGACCCGTTGACTAAGCCTCTTCCACGAGCAAAACATGATCAGCACCAAAGCTCCATGGGTGTTAGAATCATTATTGTGTAATCTAGATTATTGACTCTAGTGCAAGTGGGAGACTGAAGGAAATATGCCCTAGAGGCAATAATAATGTTATTATTTTATTTCCTTATATCATGATAAATGTTTATTATTCATGCTAGAATTGTATTATCCAGAAACATAATACTTGTGTGAATACATAGACAAACTAAACGTCACTAGTATGCCTCTACTTGACTAGCTCGTTAATCAAAGATGGTTATGTTTCCTAACCATAGACATGTGTTGTCATTTGATCAACGGGGTCTCATTATTAGAAGAATGATGTGATTGACATGACCCATTCCATTAGCTTAGCACCCGATCGTTTAGTATGTTGCTATTGCTTTCTTCATGGCTTATACATGTTCCTATAACTATGAGATTATGCAACTCCCGTTTGCCGGAGGAACACTTTGTGTGCTACCAAACGTCACAATGTAACTGGGTGATTATAAAGGAGCTCTACAGGTGTCTCCAAAGGTAAATGTTGGGTTGGCGTATTTCGAGATTAGGATTTGTCACTGCGATTGTTGGAGAGGTATCTCTGGGCCCTCTCGGTAATGCACATCACATAAGCCTTGCAAGCATTGCAACTAATGAGTTGGTTGCGAGATGATGTATTACGAAACGAGTAAAGAGACTTGCTGGTAACGAGATTGAACTAGGTATTGAGATACTGACGATCGAATCGGCAAGTAACATACCGATGACAAAGGGAACAACGTATGTTGTTATGCGGCCTGACCGATAAAGATCTTCATAGAATATGTGGGAGCCAATATGAGCATCCAGGTTCCGCTATTGGTTATTGACCGGAGACATGTCTCGATCATGTCTACATTGTTCTCGAACCCGTAGGGTCCGCACGCTTAAGGTTTCGATGACAGTTATATTATGAGTTTATGAGTTTTGATGTACCGAAGTTAGTTTGGAGTCCCGGATGTGATCACGGACATAACGAGGTGTCTCGAAATGGTCGAGACATAAAGATTGATATATTGGACGGCTATATTCGGACACCGGAAGTGTTCCGGGTGATTTTGGAGAAAACCGGAGTACCGGAGGGTTACCGGAACCCCCCCCCCCCCGGGGAGAAGTAATGGGCCATATGGGCCTTAGTGGAGAGAGAGAAGGGCAGCCAGGGTGGGCCGCGTGCCTCCTCCCCCTAGTCCGAATTGGACTAGGAGAGGGGGGCGGCACCCCCCTTTCCTTCTCCCTCCCCACTTCCTTCCCCCTCCTAGTAGGAGTCCTACTCCTACTAGGAGGAGGACTCCTCCTTGGCGCGCCTATAGGGCTAGCCGACCTCTTCCCCTTGCTCCTTTATATACGGGGGCAGGGGGCACCCCTAGACACACAAGTTGATCCACGTGATCGTTTTCTTAGCCGTGTGCGGTGCCCCCTTCCACCATAATCCTCGATAATATTGTAGCGGTGCTTAGGCAAAGCCCTGCGACGGTAGAACATCAAGATCGTCACCACGCCATCGTGCTGACGGAACTCTTCCCCGACACTTTGCTGGATCGGAGTCCGGGGATCGTCATCGAGCTGAACGTGTGCTAAAACTCGGAGGTGCCGTAGTTTCGGTGCTTGATCGGTCGGGCCGTGAAGACGTACGACTACATCAACCGCGTTGTGTTAACGCTTCCGCTGTCGGTCTACAAGGGTACGTAGATCACACTCTCCCCTCTTGTTGCTATGCATCACTATGATCTTGCGTGTGCGTAGGAATTTTTTTGAAATTACTGCGTTCCCCAACAACGTCGTCCGTCGCTGCTCCTCGCGCCCCCTGCCCGCAGCGCCGCTGCACTCCGCGCTCGCGTCTACCACCCGCCGGCGCGCCTGCGCCTCCCCGCTCGCACTAGCTCCGCGGCGCTCCGCCTTCGCCGCCGCCGCGCGCTGCTGCTGCTCCACTGGCCGCTGTCGGCGCCCGACAGCGCCCGCCCAGGGCCACGCCTTGCGGCTGCCCGCCTCTGCCGCCGGCCATGGTCACGGCCATGGCCGTGTGCGTCCCTGCGTGTGTGTGTTTGGGGCCGACCCCCTTTTTTATATTAATTAGCACTAACCGCCGCTGATACGTCTCCAACATATCTACTTTTCCAAACACTTTTGCCCTTGTTTTGGACTCTAACTTGTATTATTTGAATGGAACTAACCCGGACTGACGTTGTTTTCAGCAGAATTGCCATGATGTTGTTTTATGTGCAGAAAACAAAAGTTCTCGGAATGACCTGAAACTCCACGAGATATCTTACAATAAATAATAAAAAATCCTCGCCAAAGATGAAGACCAGGGGGCCCACACCCTTCTCACGAGTGTGGGGGCGCCCCCCCTACGGCGCGCCCCTACCTCGTGGGCCCCCTAGAGACCCCCCGAGTCCAACTCCAACTCTATATAACTGCTTTCGAGGAGAAAAAATAAGGGAGAAGAAATCATCGTGTTTTACGATACGGAGCCGCCGCCAAGCCCTAAAACCTCTCGGGACGGCTGATCTGGAGTCCGTTCGGGGCTCCAGAGAGGGGGATTCGTCGCCGTCGTCATCATCAACCATCCTCCATCACCAATTTCATGATGCTCACCGCCGTGCGTGAGTAATTCCATCATAGGCTTGCTGGACAGTGATGGGTTGGATGAGATTCACCATGTAATCGAGTTAGTTTTGTTAGGGTTTGATCCCTAGTATCCACTATGTTCTGAGATTGATGTTGCTATGACTTTGCTATGGTTAATGCTTGTCACTAGGGCCCGAGTGCCATGATTTCAGATCTGAACCTATTATGTTTTCATCAATATATGAGAGTTCTAGATCCTATCTTGCAAGTCTATAGTCACCTATTATGTGTTATGATCCGTTAACCCCGAAGTGAGAATAATCGGGATACTTACCGGTGATGACCGTAGTTTGAGGAGTTCATGTATTCACTATGTGCTAATGCTTTGTTCTGGTTCTCTATTAAAAGGAGGCCTTAATATCCCTTAGTTTCCATTAGGACCCCGCTGCCACGGGAGGGTAGGACAAAAGATGTCATGCAAGCTCTTTTCCATAAGCACGTATGACTATATTCGGAATACATGCCTACATTACATTGACGAATTGGATCTAGTTCTGTGTCACCCTATGTTATGACTGTTACATGATGAACTGCATCCGGCATAATTATCCATCATTGATCCAATGCCTACGAGCTTTCTATATACTAGTTTACGCTTATTTACTTTCCCGTTGCTATTATTACAATCACTACAAAATACCAAAAAATATTACTTTGCTTTCATTACTCTTTTGCTACCGTTACCATCACTATCATATTACTTTGCTACTAAACACTTTGCTGCAGATACTAAGTTTCCAGGTGTGGTTGAATTGACAACTCAGCTGCTAATACTTGAGAATGTTCTTTGGCTCCCCTTGTGTCGAATCAATAAATTTGGGTTGAATACTCTACCCTCGAAAGCTGTTGCGATCCCCTATACTTGTGGGTTATCAAGACTAATTTCTGGCGCCGTTGTCGGGGAGCATAGCTCTATTCTTTGAGTCACTCGGGATTTATATCTGCTGGACACTATGAAGAACTTGAGAGATCCAAAAACCAAGATCTATCCCTCAACTACGAGGGGAGGTAAGGAACTGCCATCTAGCTCTGCACTTGATTCACCTTCTGTTATGAGTAAGCTTGCGACACCTAAACCTGCTTCTACTATTCGTTCTGATATACCACATGTTATTGATGATGCTACTTCTTCTATACATGATACTTATGATGAAACTACCTCTATGCCTGATACTACTATGCCACTTAGTGATTATCTCGAGGAACGACTTGCTAGGGCTAGAGAGATTGAAAATATTGAATCTGATTACGAAGATGAAAGTGATGATGAAGAGTCACTTGTTATTCCTAAGGGTTATTTATTTGATCAAGATGCTTCTTTAGCTATTTTAGCTTGCAAAGATAGATATGGACTCAAAAGGTTATTAGCTAAATGGAATAAGCAATCTCTAAATGCTAGGATGACACCTGACCCTGCTTTTGCTACTTCACCTATTTGTGTTGCTGATAAGGATTATGAATTCTCTGTTGATCCCGATATAATTACTTTGGTTGAATCTGATCCTTTTCATGGCTATGAATCTGAAACTGTTGTGGCACATCTTACCAAATTAAATGATATAGCTACCATGTTTACTAAAGATGAGAGAACTCGCTACTTTTATATCCTTAAAATATTTTCGTTCTCATTAAAGGGAGATGCTAAGACATGGTTTAATTCTCTTGATCCTGGTTGTGTGCGTAGTCCCCAGGATATGATTTATTACTTCTCTGCTAAATATTTCCCTACTCATAAGAAACAAGCTGCTTTAAAGGAAATATACAACTTTGTGCAAATTAAAGAAGAGAGTCTCCCACAAGCTTGGGGGAGGCTTCTCAAGTTACTTAATGCTTTGCCTGATCATCCTCTTAAGAAAAATGAAATACTTGATATCTTTTATAATGGACTAACCGATGCTTCCAAAGATTACCTGGATAGTTGTGCTGGTTCTCTTTTTAGGGAAAGAACACCAGATGAAGCTGAAATCTTATTGAATAATATGTTAACAAATGAAAATAATTGGACACCTCCGGAGCCAGCTCCTGCTCCAATTAACGATCCTATTCCTAAACCAACTCCGAAGAAGAGAGGTATTCTATTTCTCAGTACCGAAGATATGCAAGAGGCAAAGAAATCTATGAAAGAAAAAGGTATTAAAGCTGAAGATGTTAAGAATTTACCTCCTATTGAAGAAATACATGGTCTTAATTTACCGCCTATTGAAGAAACATATGATCTTAATCCTTTATTTATTGAAGAACCTCCAGACCCCGATAACCCGACACAGGTAGTAAAGGTAAATTCTCTCTATAGATATGATAAAGCTAAAATCCCTCCTGCTAAAATTGCTAGTCAATGCTTCGATGAGTTTGATAATTTTATGTTTAAGCAAGAAGACTTCAATGCTTATTTTGGTAGACAATTAAAACAAGATGCTGATATGATTAAATACTTGGCTGATTATATGGCTAATATTAGAGGTGAACTTAAACTTGTTAGCAAACATGCTTCTATGGTTACCACTCAAGTAGAACAAGTACTTAAAGCTCAAAAAGAATTGCTCAATGAGATGAATAGTAAGAAAAATAATTATGCTGTTAAAGTGGCTACTAGAACTGGTAGAATGACTCAGGAACCTTTGTATCTTGAAGGCCACCCTAAGAGAATTGAGCAAGATTCTCAGAGAAATAATATTGATGCACCTAGTTCTTCTAAAAGGAAGAAAAAGAAATATGATAGAAATGTGCAAACTTCTAGTGAACCTATTGCTGAACCACCTGATAATCCAAATGAACTTTCTACTTCTGATGCTGAAACTCAATCTGGCAATGAACATGAACCTAATGAAAATGTTAATGATGATGTTCATAATGATGCTCAACCTAGTAAAGATAATGATGTAGAAATTGAACCTGCTGTTGATCTTGATAACCCACAATCAAAGAATCAACGTTATGATAAGAAAGACTTTGTTGCTAGGAAACATGGTAAAGAAAGAGAGACTTGGGTTCAGAAACCCATGCCTTTTCCTCCCAAACCATCCAAGAAAAAGGATGATGAGGATTTTGAGCGCTTTGCTGAAATGATTAGACCTATCTTTTTACATATGCGATTAACTGATATACTCAAAACAAATCATTATGCTAAGTACATGAAATATATTATTACAAATAAGAGAAAGATACCGGAAGCTGAAATTTCCACCATGCTTGCTAATTATACTTTTAAGGGTGGAATACCAAAGAAACTTGGAGATCCAGGAGTACCTACTATACCATGCTCCATTAAAAGAAACTATGTCAAAACTACTTTATGTGATCTTGGAGCCGGTGTTACTGTTATGCCTCTCTCTCTATATCGTAGACTTGATTTGCATAAGTTGACACCTACTGAAATATCTTTGCAAATGGCTGATAAATCAACTGCTACACCTGTCGGTATTTGTGAGGATGTGCCTGTTGTGGTTGCAAACGTTACTATTTTAATTGACTTTGTTATTCTTGATATTCCCGAGGACGATATTATGTCTATTATTCTTGGAAGACCTTTTCTTAATACTGCAGGGGCTGTTATTGATTGCAACAAAGGCAATGTCACTTTTCATGTTAATGGTAATGAGCATACGATACACTTTTCGAGGAAACAACCTCAAGTTCATAGTATCAATTCTATCGGAAAAATTCCATCGATTATATTTGGAGGTTTTGAATTTCCTCTTCCTACTGTCAAGAAGAAATATGATATACTTATTGTTGGGGATGTGCATATCCCCGTTGAGGTAACCTAGTGTTATTCGAAATTTCTCCGGTTTCATGTTAATTGGAATGAGTTTGTTAACAAGACTTGATCAACCTTGTTAGTGGATTCCTTTTGACGAGCATGAGATGGATGAAACTAGAAGCACAACCCTCTGTACCCTCTCTATACTTTCTGTTATTTAGTTGAAATAAAATAAAAATAAATAATTTTCTGTCTGTTATCTGATAATCCGTGCAATATAAAAATACCTCAAAAATAAAAGTTCTCCAAATGCCCTGAAAATTAAATATGATTTTTTATAGAATATTTGAGGATTTATGGAACAAAGAACACACCAGGGGGCCAACCACCTTGCCACGAGGGTGGAGGGCGCGCCCACCCCCCTAGGGCGCGCCCCCTGCCCCGTGGGCCCACGGCGGCCCTCCTCCACTTATTCTTTTAGCCACACACTTCATCTTCCTCCCCCAAACACGAAAAACCAGCTCAAACCCGAGTCCAAGCTCGTTTTGCTGCCATTTTCGATCTCCTTGCTCAAAGCACCTCTCACAAAACTGCTTGGGGAGATTGTTCCTTGGTATGTGACTCCTCCATTGGTCCAATTAGTTTTTGTTCTAGTGCTTTATTCCTTGCAGATTTTTGCTGCTTAGGTGACACTGTTCTTGAGCTTGCATGTCAAATTTATAATGTCAAAAGTAGTTTTGATGCATGATATAGGCTCTAGGCACTTGTAGGAGTAGTTGCTATCAATATTATTGAGTTTGGTTTACTTTTATTTTGAAGTTACTAAAAATTTCAGAATTTTTCAGAAAATGATGAGGAGATTATTGAGGGGCTCATCAAGCCAAAGCTCGAAGGAAAAGGCACCGAAGCCTAAGTATAATTTGCCGCGCACCGCGGAGGTTCGGACGTGTGAATGGCCCTCCGAGGATTTCTTGAGAGCAGCCGGGATTTATGAAGATTTTCATGAGTTGGATCATAATGCAGGCCTCACCGCTTTCCTCCACGAGCAATGCGATCAGTATCTCTTACTCACAAATACCTTTGTGCAAAACTTTCATTTTCATTCTAGGAACTCACCACCTACGGTGGAGTTTCATTTATATGATGAGCATAAGGAGATGTCACCTTATGATTTTTGTCGGATTTGTTTAGTCCCTTTTGGGGGCAAGACAGAAGAACCACATCATGATGATGTGGAGGGATTTATTAATACTATCACTGTAGGAGAAACTAGGAAGGTTTCCGATGCATGAATCACTAGCATACATTTTCCTGTTTTACATTACTTTGCATTATTTTCTAGTCGTTGCTTAATTGGACGCAGAAACTGTGGAAACCTTAGTATCCCTGATATTATTATTTTGCTCCAAGGTTTATACACTGATAACAATTTTAGTATGGGCGGCATTATTGCTAGACGGTTAAGTATGAACCATACTAAGGGTCCCATCTTTGGAGGCATCTATGCTACACGCCTAGCTGCACATTTTAACATACCTATTAGGCATGCTGAGAAGGAAGAAAAAGTGCTGCCTCGTGTTTATTTAGATTATAAAAGTATGGTGGCACATGATTTCATTGTTAAGAATAGGGCAGGAGAGCTTAAATATCAATTGTTCTTTAATAAACATCATCCCGAGACCATTACCTTGCCTGCTCCTGCTTTGTTTGATTTGATTGTAGGCAAGTACCTTGTTCCGTTGACGGCTATCCACGCCTACCGGAACCCTGCACCAACCGAGGAGCCAGAACCGGAACCACAATTTGAACCTTCACGACAGTCTAACTATCAGTGGGATCCGGAGATGATTTCCAGCCAGTGGCAATTGGATCCTTCTTCTTCCTCATCACAGTACGACCCCAACAACTATTATTATGGATATCAGCCAGGCCAGCCGTGGCCATAGACCAACTTAGGCCAAAAGCCTAAGCTTGGGGGAGTACGTATTTCCCACCGACATTACATTTATGTTTACACACTCATTGCTAGATGTCGGTGCTCCAACTTTTTCATTGTATCATCCATGCTAGTTTATTTCCTTTATGCTTTCTTCTTGTGTGTTTAATAAACCTTAAGAAAACCAAAAAAATTAGTTGTAGCTTTTAATTAATTTACTTTCCATGCTTGTAGTATTAATTAAAAAGAAAACCCAAAAATATTTCATGTTCTTCTTTTGCTTGTTGGGAGCTTTCCCGTGTAAATAGTTTTATTTCTTTTCTTTGGGGTCAGTAGGAGAAGACCATGATTAAATTGTTGAAATGGCTCTTATGTGCATTATTGTTTATCTGACAAAAGAGCCCATATTGCTTTGTCTTCTCCTGTTTATTGAATGATCGCAGATTCCAGCTTAGTCAAATGCACGTGCACTCTTATTATTATTCACATCGTTAGGTCATGCAAGTGAAAGGCAATTATGATGATATATGATGGACTGACTGAGATGAGAAAAGCTGGTACGAACTTGACCACTTTTGTTTTTGTAAATATAATGAGTTCATCGTTCTTGATTCAGCTTGTTATGAATAAACATGTTTGCAATGACAATTAGAGATCATAGTTGCTTGTGCCATGCTTGATTAGCTATGAGTTATAATGGTTTACCTTGCGTGCCAACATGCTCTTAAAATGGTTATGATGTGGTATGATAGGGTGGTATTGTAACGCCCTCGATGCGGCTATATCTCCTACGTGTCGAAGCACGACTTAGAGGCATAACCGCATTGAAAGCAATGTCGCAAGTAAGGCAATCTTCACAACATCCCATGTAAATATATAATAAAAGGGGAAGGTACATAGTTGGCTTACACTCGCCACGTCAAACAAAGTACATAAATAGCATTACATCATCCAATCACTCATGGCCCGACTATGGTACCAAAATAAAAGATCAACCCAACATGCGACATGGTCCCGATCGCCCCAACTGGGCACCACTACCGATCATCAGGGAAAGACACATAGTAACGGCATGAGTCCTCGTCGAAATCCCACTTGAGCTCAAGCGCATCATCTGGAACGGAGTCATCGGGCCCTGCATCTGGTTTGGAAGTAATCTGTGAGCCACAGGGACTCAGCAATCTCGCACCCTCGCGATCAAGACTATTTAAGCTTATGGGTAAGGTAAAAGGTATGAGGTGGAGCTGCAGCAAGCGACTAGCATATATGGTGGCTACCCTGTTCGCAAAAGAGAGCGAGAAGAGAAGGCAAAGCACGAACGAAGAACTAGAGAACCAACTATGACAAACATTACTCCAACACCGTGTTCACTTCCCGGACTCCGCCGAGAAGAGACCATCACGGTTACCCACACAGTTGATTCATTTTAATTAAGTTAAAGGTTCAAGTTATCTACAACCGTACATTAACAAATTCCCATCTGCCCATAACCGCGGGCACGACTTTCGAAAGTTCAAATCCCTGCAGGGGAGTCCCAACTTAGCCCATGACAAGCTCTCACGGTCAACGAAGGATATACCTTCTCCCAAGACATTCCGATCAGACTCGGTATCCCGGTTCTACAAGACATTTCGACAAGTTAAAACAAATCCAGCAACACCACCCAGATGTGCCGACAAATCCCGATAGGAGCTGCACATATCTCGTTCTCAGGGCACACCGGATGAGCAAGACGTCGGGTAGGCCAGCCCATAGTTGCCCCTGGTAGCCCCAGACATCGCTCGGTTGGACCAACACTCAGAGGAGCACTGGCCCGGGGGGGTTAAAATAAAGATGACCCTTGAGTCCGCGAAACCCAAGGGAAAAAGGCTAGGTGGCAAATGATAAAACCAAAGTTGGGCATTGCTGGAAGAGTTTTATTCAAGGCGAACTGTCAAGGGGTTCCCATTATCACCCAACCGCGTAAGGAACGCAAAATCCGGGAACATAACACCGATATGACGGAAACTAGGGCGGCAAGAGTGGAACAAAACACTAGGAAAAAGGCCGAGCCTTCCACCCTTTACCAAGTATATAGATGCATTAAGATAACAAGATAATATAGTGATATCCCAACAAGTAAATAATGTTCCAACAAGGAACAGTCTCCAATCTTCACCTGCAACTAGCAACGCTATAAGAGGGGCTGAGCAAAGCGGTAACATAGCCAATCAACGATTTGCTAGGACATGGTGGGTTAGAGGTTTGACATGGCAATTTGGGAGGCATGATAAGCAAGTGGTAGGCATCGAAGCATAGGCATAGCAAAAGAGCGAGCATCTAGCAAAGCAAAGATAGAAGTGATTTCGAGGGTATGATCATCTTGCCTGCAAAGTTGTGAGAGTTGACTGGATCCTCAAAAGCAAACTCAACGGGATCCTCGTTAGAGAACTCGTCTCCCGGCTCTACCCAAACAAGACAAACAAGCACAAGGAACACAATCAACCACGTGCAACGACCCAAACAACATGATGCAAACATGGTATGCTATGCGGGATGCGATATGTGATGCATATGCAAGATTTGACAAGGGATGAATGAACCTGGCCTCAACTTGGAAATCCAAGTGTGCCACTGGAAAGGTTAGGTGATTTCAGTTGAAATCGATATAAAGAACACCAGAATCGGAGACACGGTTTGGAAATGGCAAGCAAAACAAATATGGCACCGGTCTGCGATATACAGCAAGTAACCATCTAAATGCAACAAGATAATTATTCTATAGCACTCAAACATGGCAACAAAATATATGGCAGGGATCCATTCATAATGCTTGACAAAAGATGAACACTGAGCTACGGCCAATTAATCCATTAACAAGTTCAAACAGGCATGGCAAAAGTGCAAATGATAAACAGGTTTCAGACTTAGTGAAATTAACACTAGTCTGGAATTTCAGATCAGGTAGCACACTTTGGAGCAAGAAAACTATATGCTATAGGAGCTTAACATGACAAAGCAAGGCATGGCATTGAGCTACTCAAAGAGCTTAACAAAAATCCCTTAGTGACCATGAGCCAAAAGGGATCACAAAATACAATTGCAAGCATGTGAACATGGCAAAAACATAATCAGATTACAGACTTGGTGAAAAACTGGAGCATGCAAATCAGATATCAAGTAGGCATGTTTACGAGCTCGATGCACTCACTACAGAGCAAGGCATGACAATCTAAGCATACACCCATCAAGAATACACATTATACAAGCTAGACATGGCAAGAACAACAACATAGCATGCATGGATCAACTACAACATCCTCAGCAAAATCGCTAACAAGTAGACAATCTGCCCAGATTCACGAAATAGCAAAAGTAGAGCTCGATTGACTCAAGCTAGGTTGCTCCATAATTGCAAACAAAGACATGGATGGATATAGCACTACAAGATTAACAAAACATCCTTACTGATCATCCTCAAAAGAGGCACGGATCACTAGGAAACAACATAAACATATGGCATATTAATAAAAATAGATCGAGGACTTGGTGGAATTGCGAAGTCCCTGAAATCAGCATTAACGAATGCACCACTTTGCAAGCTTGTGCTAGTCACCACACATATCACAAAAATACATTGATTGCACCTCTGGAAAGATGGCATGGCATATAACAAAACACATGTAGAGCTCAGGGGCATATCATGCACACAATAATCATGGCAAAAATGACAAAAAGCTATTTGGTGCCGTAGATCTGACAATTAACTCAAATAGCACTCTTCCAACAACATTTCGGGCATCAAGATGAACTCAAATTAAAATGATGCAATGAGTTGAAATGATGTTCTCTCTGAGACGAACATTTTGATATGCTACATGCGCAAAACGGAGCTACGGTTGCAGAGTTACGATGCGATGAACATGGCAAAATAAAACGGAGACAGGGGAGGAGGTCAACCCAGATCTAGGGTTTGCACGCGCCCCGAGGTTGGATCCGAGCTCGCCGGAGTCCTGCCGGCATCGATGGCAGTGCGGCGGCCGGAGTAGAGGGAGGAAGAGGAGGCCGGCCGGCTTGGGGCTTGCCGGAGCGGCGGAGACACTCGCCGGGCCCTCCGGGCGTCGTGGCGGCGCGAGGACGAGGCGGCGGTGGCGCGTGGAGGCCGAGGCGACGAGGTGGCGGCACCCGCCGGCGAGGGAGGCAGGCGGCGGCACGGCGAGCGATGGCGGCGGAGCTTGGACGGCGTCGGGGGAGAGAAGGCGGGCGGCGGTGCGGCGGATCTGGGCCGCGGGGGCCCCGAGCGAGCCGGGCGGGCCGGCGCGCGGGTGGCGGCGCGTCGATGTGGGCGCGACGGCTCGGCGAATCAGGAGCCGACATGTGGCGGCGGCGCGGGG
>NC_041388.1:26614388-26630690 GCF_002162155.2 Triticum dicoccoides
GGACGCGTCCGGCGGCGCGGGGAAGATGGATCTAGGGTTTCGGGAGAGGAGAACCGAGAATTTCAAAGGGGGGGGGGGTCTATAAATAGGCATAATGGAGCTAGGAGAGTCCAAATGAGGTGTGGTTTTCGGCCACGCGATCGCGATCGAACGCTCTAGATGATGGAGAGGGTTTTGGTGGGTTTTGGGCCAAATTGGAAGGGTGTTGGGCTGCAACACACACGAGGCCTTTTCGGTCCCTCGGTTAACCATTGGAGCATCAAACGAAGTCCAAATGGTACGAAACTTGACAGGCGGTCTGCCGGTAGTAAACCAAGGACGCTTGGCAAGTCTCGGTCCAATCCGGAAATGTTTAACCCCCACACACGAAAAGAAGGTAGAAATGACCACCGGAGGAGAACGGAGCGCCGGAATGCAAAACGGACAACGGGGAAAATGCTCGGGTGCATGAGACGAACACGTATGCAAATGCAATGCACATGATGACATGATATGAGATGCATGACAACGACAACGATAGACGGAGACAAAAACCTGAACCCAAGAAAATAAAATAACTTAGCGCCGGAAACGGCAAGAGTTGGAGTACATATTGGGTAAGTTACATCCGGGGTGTTATAGGTATCCTCCTCTAAATGATTTAAGTCACTTGACTTGGCACATGTTCACGCATGTAGTTGAAACAAATCAACATAGCCTTCACGATATTTATGTTCATGGTGGATTATATCCTACTCATGCTTGCATCCAATGTTTATTAATTTTAATGCATGTACATGGGTGTTGTCGCTCTCTAGTTGGTCGCTTCCCAGTCTTTTGCTAGCCTTCACCTGTACTAAGCGGGAATACTGCTTGTGCATCCAAACTCCTTAAACCCCAAGTTATTCCACATGAGTCCACTATAGCTTCCTATATGTGGTATCTACCTGCCGTTCCAAGTAAATTTGTATGTGCCAAACTCTAAACCTTCAAATAATTATCCTGTTTTGTATGCTCGAATAGCTCATGTATCAACTAGGGTTGTCTGTATCTTCCTGTTGGGGAACGTAGTAATTTCAAAATTTTCCTACGCACACGCAAGATCATGGTGATGCATAGCAACTAGAGGGGAGAGTGTTGTCTACGTACCCTCGTAGATCAAAGCGGAAGCGTTGACGCAACATAGAGGAAGTAGTCATACGTCTTCCCGGTCCGACCGATCCAAGCACCGTTACTCCGGCACCTCTGAGTTCTTGGCACACGTACAGCTCGATGACGCTCCCCGGGCTCCGATCCAGCAAAGCTTCGGGGATGAGTTCCGTCAGCACGACGGCGTGGTGACGATCTTGATGTTCTACCGTCGCAGGGCTTCGCCTAAGCGCTGCTACAATATGACCGAGGTGGAATATGGTGGAGGGGGGAACCGCACACGGCTAAGGAACGATCACGATGATCAACTTGTGTGTTCTAGGGTGCCCCTACCCCCATATATAAAGGAGCAAGGGGGAGGCCGGCCAGCCCTTGGGGCGCTCCAAGGAGAGGGGGGGAGTCCTCCTCCTAGTGGGAGTAGGACTCCCCTTTCCTAGTCCAACTAGGAATAGAGAGGGGGAAGGAAAGAGAGGGAGAGGGGGAGGGAAAGGGGGCCGCGCCCCCCCCTCCTAGTCCTATTCGGACTCCCCATGAGGGGGGGCGCGCCACCTCCTGGGCTGCTTCCCTCTCTCTCCCCTCAGGCCCAATAAGGCCCATTACTTCCTCGGGGGGTTCCGGTAACCCCTCCGGCACTCTGGTTTTATCCGAAATCACCCGGAACAATTTCGGTGTCCGAATATAGTCGTCCAATATATCGATTTTTATGTCTCGACCATACCGAGACTCCTCGTCATGTCCATGATCACATCCAGGACTCCGAACAACCTTCGGTACATCAAAATACATAAACTCATAATGAAATTGTCATCGTAACTTTAAGCGTGCGGACCCTACGGTTCGAGAACAATGTAGACATGATCGAGACACGTCTTCGGTCAATAACCAATAGCGGGACCTGCATGCCCATATTGGCTCCTACATATTCTACGAAGATCTTTATCGGTCAGACCGCATAACAACATGCGTCGTTCCCTTTGTCATTGGTATGTTACTTGCCTGAGATTCGATCGTCGGTATCCAATACCTAGTTCAATCTCGTTACCGGCAAGTCTCTTTACTCGTTCCGTAATACATCATCCCGCAACTAACTCATTAATTGCAATGCTTGCAAGGCTTAAGTGATGTGCATTACCGAGAGGGCCCAGAGATACCTCTCCGACATTCGGAGTGACAAATCCTAATCTCGAAATACGCCAACCCAACAAGTACCTTTGGAGACACCTGTAGAGCACCTTTATGATCACCCAGTTACGTTGTGACGTTTGGTAGCACACAAAGTGTTCCTCCGGTAAACGGGAGTTGCATAATCTCATAGTCATAGGAACATGTATAAGTCATGAAGAAAGCAATAGCAACATACTAAACGATCGGGTGCTAAGCTAATGGAATGGGTCATGTCAATCAGATCATTCAACTAATGATGTGACCTCGTTAATCAAATAACAACTCTTTGTTCATGGTTAGGAAACATAACCATCTTTGATTAACGAGCTAGTCAAGTAGAGGCATACTAGTGACACTCTATTTGTTTATATATTCACACATGTATTATGTTTCCGGTTAATACAATTCTAACATGAATAATAAACATTTATCATGATATATGAGGAAATAAATAATAACTTTATTATTGCCTCTAGGGCATATTTCCTTCAGTCTCCCACTTGCACTAGAGTCAATAATCTAGATTACACAGTAATGATTCTAACACCCATGGAGCCTTGGTGCTGATCATGTTTTGCTCGTGGAAGAGGCTTAGTCAACGGGTCTGCTACATTCAGATCCGTATGTATCTTGCAAATCTCTATGTCTCCCACCTGGACTAGATCCCGGATGGAATTGAAGCGTCTCTTGATGTGCTTGGTTCTTTTGTGAAATCTGGATTCCTTTGCCAAGGCAATTGCACCAGTATTGTCACAAAAGATTTTCATTGGACCCGATGCACTAGGTATGACACCTAGATCGGATATGAACTCCTTCATCCAGACTCCTTCGTTTGCTGCTTCCGAAGCAGCTATGTACTCTGCTTCACATGTAGATCCCGCCACGACGCTTTGTTTAGAACTGCACCAACTGACAGCTCCACCGTTTAATGTAAACACGTATCCGGTTTGCGGTTTAGAATCGTCCGGATCAGTGTCAAAGCTTGCATCAACGTAACCGTTTACGATGAGGTCTTTGTCACCTCCATATACGAGAAACATATCCTTAGTCCTTTTCAGGTATTTCAGGATGTTCTTGACCGATGTCCAGTGATCCACTCCTGGATTACTTTGGTACCTCCCTGCTAAACTTATAGCAAGGCACACATCAGGTTTGGTACACAGCATTGCATACATGATAGAGCCTATGGCTGAAGCATAGGGAACATCTTTCATTTTCTCTCTATCTTCTGCAGTGGTCGGGCATTGAGTCTGACTCAACTTCACACCTTGTAACACAGGCAAGAACCCTTTCTTTGCTTGATCCATTTTGAACTTCTTCAAAATCTTGTCAAGGTATGTGCCTTGTGAAAGTCCAATTAAGCATCTTGATCTATCTCTATAGATCTTTATTCCTAATATGTAAGCAGCTTCACCGAGGTCTTTCATTGAAAAACTCTTATTCAAGTATCCCTTTATGCTATCCAGAAATTCTATATCATTTCCAATCAGTAATATGTCATCCACATATAATATCAGAAATGCTACAGAGCTCCCACTCACTTTCTTGTAAATACAGGCTTCTCCAAAAGTCTGTATAAAACCAAATGCTTTGATCACACTATCAAAGCATTTATTCCAACTCCGAGAGGCTTGCACCAGTCCATAAATGGATCGCTGGAGCTTGCACACTTTGTTAGCTCCCTTTGGATCGACAAAACCTTCCGGTTGCATCATATACAACTCTTCTTCCAGAAATCCATTCAGGAATGCAGTTTTGACATCCATCTGCCAAATTTCATAATCATGAAATGCAGCAATTGCTAACATGATTTGGATAGACTTAAGCATCGCTACGGGTGAGAAGGTCTCATCATAGTCAACCCCTTGAACTTGTCGAAAACCTTTTGCGACAAGTCGAGCTTTGTAGACAGTAATATTACTGTCAGCGTCAGTCTTCTTCTTGAAGATCCATTTATTCTCAATTGCGTGCCGATCATCGGGCAAGTCAACCAAAGTCCATACTTTGTTCTCATACATGGACCCCGTCTCAAATTTCATGGCTTCAAGCCATTTTGCGGAATCTGGGCTCACCATTGCTTCTTCATAGTTCGTAGCTTCATCATGATCTAGCAGCATGATTTCCAGAACAGGATTACCGTACCACTCTGGCACGGTTCTCACTCTGGTTGATCTACGCGGTTCGGTAGTATCTTGTCCTGAAGTTTCATGATCATTATCATTAACTTCCTCACTAATTGGTGTAGGTGTCGCAGAAATAGTTTTCTATGATGTATACTTTCCAATAAGGGAGCAGGTACAGTTACCTCATCAAGTTCTACTTTCCTCCCACTCATATCTTTCGTGAGAAACTCCTTCTCCAGAAAGTTTCCGAATTTAGCAACAAAAGTCTTGCCTTCGGATCTGTGATAGAAGGTGTATCCTATAGTTTCCTTTGGATATCCTATGAAGACACATTTCTCCGATTTGGGTTCGAGCTTATCAGGTTGAAGCTTTTTCACATAAGCATCGCAGCCCCAAACTTTCAGAAACGACAACTTTGGTTTCTTGCCAAACCATAGTTCATAAGGCGTCGTCTCAACGGATTTTGATGGTGCCCTATTCAACGTGAATGCGGCCGTCTCTAAAGCATAACCCCAAAACGATAGCGGTAAATCAGTAAGAGACATTATAGATCGCACCATATCTAGTAAAGTACGATTACGACGTTCAGACACACCATTACGCTGTGGTGTTCCAGGTGGCGTGAGTTGCGAAACTATTCCGTATTGCTTCAAATGTACACCAAACTCGTAACTCAAATATTCTCCTCCACGATCAGATCGTAGAAACTTTATTTTCTTGTTACGATGATTTTCAACTTCACTCTGAAATTCTTTGAACTTTTCAAATGTTTCAGATTTATGTTTCATTAAGTAGATATACCCATATCTGCTTAAGTCATCTGTGAAGGTGAGAAAATAACGATATCCGCCATGAGCCTCAATATTCATCGGACCACATACATCTGTATGTATAATTTCCAACAAACCTGTTGCTCTCTCCATAGTACCGGAGAACGGTGTTTTAGTCATCTTGCCCATGAGGCACGGTTCGCAAGTACCAAGTGATTCATAATCAAGTGGTTCCAAAAGTCCATCAGTATGGAGTTTCTTCATGCGCTTTACACCGATATGACCTAAACGGCAGTGCCACAAATAAGTTGCACCATCATTATCAACTCTGCATCTTTTGGCTTCAACATTATGAATATGTGTATCACTACTATCGAGATTCAATAAGAATAGACCACTCTTCAAGGGTGTGTGACCATAAAAGATATTACTCATATAAATAGAACAACCATTATTCTCCGATTTAAATGAATAACCGTCTCGCATTAAACAAGATCCAGATATAATGTTCATGCTCAACGCTGGCACCAAATAACAATTATTTAGGTCTAATACTAATCCCGAAGGTAGATGTAGAGGTAGCGTGCCGACCGCGATCACATCGACTTTGGAACCGTTTCCCACGCGCATCGTCACCTCGTCCTTAGCCAATCTTCGCTTAATCCGTAGTCCCTGTTTCGAGTTGCAAATATTAGCAACAGAACCAGTATCAAATACCCAGGTGCTACTGCGAGCATTAGTAAGGTACACATCAATAACATGTATATCACATATACCTTTGGTCACCTTGCCATCCTTCTTATCCGCCAAATACTTGGGGCAGTTCCGCTTCCAGTGACCAGTCTGCTTGCAGTAGAAGCACTCAGTTTCAGGCTTAGGTCTAGACTTGGGTTTCTTCTCTTGAGCAGCAACTTGCTTGCCGTTCTTCTTGAAGTTACCCTTCTTCTTCCCTTTGCCCTTTTTCTTGAAACTAGTGGTCTTGTTGACCATCAACACTTGATGCTCCTTTTTGATTTCTACCTCCGCAGCTTTTAGCGTTGCGAAGAGCTCGGGAATAGTCTTATTCATCCCTTGCATATTATAGTTCATCACGAAGCTCTTGTAGCTTGGTGGCAGTGATTGGAGAATTATGTCAATGACGCAATCATCTGGAAGATTAACTCCCATCTGAATCAAGTGATTATTATACCCAGATATTTTGAGTATATGCTCACTGACAGAACTGTTCTCCTCCATCTTGCAGCTATAGAACTTATTGGAGACTTCATATCTCTCAATCCGGGCATTTGCTTGAAATATTAACTTCAACTCCTGGAACATCTCATATGCTCCATGACGTTCAAAACGTCGTTGAAGTCCCAATTCTAAGCCGTAAAGCATGGCACACTGAACTATCGAGTAGTCATCAGCTTTGCTCTGCCAGACGTTCATAACATCTGGTGTTGCTCCAGCAGCAGGCCTGGCACCCAGCGGTGCTTCCAGGACGTAATTCTTCTGTGCAGCAATGAGGATAATCCTCAAGTTACGGACCCAGTCCGTGTAATTGCTACCATCATCTTTCAACTTTTCTTTCTCAAGGAACGCATTAAAATTCAACGGAACAACAGCACGGGCCATCTAGCTACAATCAAACATACATAAGCAAGATACTATCAGGTACTAAGTTCATGATAAATTTAAGTTCAATTAATCAAATTACTTAAAGAACTCCCACTTAGATAGACATCCCTCTAATCCTCTAAGTGATCACGTGATCCAAATCAACTAAACCATGTCCGATCATCATGTGAGATGGAGTAGTTTCATTGGTGAACATCACTATGTTGATCATATCTACTATATGATTCACGCTCGACCTTTCGGTCTCCGTGTTCCGAGGACATATCTGCATATGCTTGGCTCGTCAAGTATAACCTAAGTATTCTGCGTGTGCAACTGTTTTGCACCCGTTGTATTTGAACGTAGAGCCTATCACACCCGATCATCACGTGGTGTCTCAGCACAAAGAACTTTCGCAATGGTGCATACTCAGGGAGAACACTTCTTGATAATTTTAGTGAGAGATCATCTTATAATGCTACCGTCAATCAAAGAAAGATAAGATGCATAAAAGATAAACATCACATGCAATCAATATAAGTGATATGATATGGCCATCATCATCTTGTGCTTGTGATCTCCATCTCCGAAGCACCGTCATGATCACCATCGTCACCGGCGCGACACCTTGATCTCCATCATAGCATCGTTGTCGTCTCGCCAATCTTATGCTTCCACGACTATCGCTACCGCTTAGTGATAAAGTAAAGCATTACAGCGCGATTGCATTGCATACAATAAAGCGACAACCATATGGCTCCTGCCAGTTGCCGATAACTCAGTTACAAAACATGATCATCTCATACAATAAAATTTAGCATCATGTCTTGACCATATCACATCACAACATGCCCTACAAAAACAAGTTAGACATCCTCTACTTTGTTTGTTGCAAGTTTTACGTGGCTGCTACGGGCTTAAGCAAGAACCAATCTTACCTACGCATCAAAACCACAACGATAGTTTGTCAAGTTGATGTCGTTTTAACCTTCGCAAGGACCGGGCATAGCCACACTCGGTTCAACTAAAATTGGAGAAACTGACACCCGCCAGCCACCTGTGTGCAAAGCACGGCGGTAGAACCAGTCTCGCGTAAGCGTACGCGTAATGTCGGTCCGGGCCGCTTCATCCAACAATACCGCCGAAGCAAAGTATGACATGCTGGTAGGCAGTATGACTTATATCGCCCACAACTCACTTGTGTTCTACTCGTGCATATAACATCAAACCATAAACCCTAGGCTCTGATACCACTGTTGGGGAACGTAGTAATTTCAAAATTTTCCTACGCACACGCAAGATCATGGTGATGCATAGCAACGAGAGGGGAGAGTGTTGTCTACGTACCCTCATAGACCGAAGCGGAAGCGTTGACGCAACGTAGAGGAAGTAGTCGTACGTCTTCCCGGTCCGACCGATCCAAGCACCGTTACTCCGGCACCTCCGAGTTCTTGGCACACGTACAGCTCGATGACGCTCCCCGGGCTCCGATCCAGCAAAGCTTTGGGGATGAGTTCCATCAGCACGACGGCGTGGTGACGATCTTGATGTTCTACCGTCGCAGGGCTTCGCCTAAGCGCTGCTACAATATGACCGGGGTGGAATATGGTGGAGGGGGGCACCGCACACGGCTAAGGAACGATCACGATGATCAACTTGTGTGTTCTAGGGTGCCCCGTGCCCCCGTATATAAAGGAGCAAGGGGGAGGCCGGCCGGCCCTTGGGGCGCGCCAAGGAGAGGGGGGAGTCCTCCTCCTAGTGGGAGTAGGACTCCCCTTTCCTAGTCCAACTAGGAATAGAGAGGGGGAAGGAAAGAGAGGGAGAGGGAAAGGGAAAGGGGGCCGCGCCCCCCTCCTAGTCCTATTCGGACTCCCCCTGAGGGCGGCGCGCCACCTCCTGGGCTGCTGCCCTCTCTCTCCCCTCAGGCCCAATAAGGCCCATTACTTCCCCGGGGGGTTCCGGTAACCCCTCCGGCACTCCGGTTTTATCCGAAATCACCCGGAACAATTCCGGTGTCCGAATATAGTCGTCCAATATATTGATTTTTATGTCTCGGCCATTTCGAGACTCCTCGTCATGTCCATGATCACATCCGGGACTCCGAACAACCTTAGGTGCATCAAAATACATAAACTCATAATGAAACTGTCATCGTAACTTTAAGCGTGCGGACCCTACGGTTCGAGAACAATGTACACATGACCGAGACACGTCTCCGGTCAATAACTAATAGCGGGACCTGGATGCCCATATTGGCTCCTACATATTCTACGAAGATCTTTATCGGTCAGACCGCATAACAACATACGTCATTCCCTTTGTCATCGGTATGTTACTTGCCCGAGATTCGATCGTCAGTATCCAATACCTAGTTCAATCTCGTTACCGGCAAGTCTCTTTACTCGTTCCGTAATACATCATCCCGCAACTAACTCATTAGTTGCAATGCTTGCAAGGCTTAAGTGATATGCATTACTGAGAGGGCCCAGAGATACCTCTCCGACATTCGGAGTGACAAATCCTAATCTCGAAATACGCCAACCCAACAAGTACCTTTGGAGACACCTGTAGAGCACCTTTATGATCACCCAGTTACGTTGTGACGTTTGGTAGCACACAAAGTGTTCCTCCGGTAAATGGGAGTTGCATAATCTCATAGTCATAGGAACATGTATAAGTCATGAAGAAAGCAACAGCAACATACTAAACGATCGGGTGCTAAGCTAATGGAATGGGTCATGTCAATCAGATCATTCAACTAATGATGTGACCTCGTTAATCAAATAACAACTCTTTGTTCATGGTTAGGAAACATAACCATCTTTGATTAACGAGCTAGTCAAGTAGAGGCATACTAGTGACACTCTGTTTGTTTATATATTCACACATGTATTATGTTTCCGGTTAATACAATTCTAGCATGAATAATAAACATTTATCATGATATATGAGGAAATAAATAATAACTTTATTATTGCCTCTAGGGCATATTTCCTTCACTTCCATGTTAGGCGGGTTATTCTCAAGAGGAGTGGACTCCTCTCCTCACTCATGAGATAAAGGACCGGTCACCGGGATGCCCAGTCCCATGCTTTATGCAAACTAAATCAAAAATAATTGCAAACAAAACTCCCCCTGGGACCTAATGTATGTTGGAGGCACTCGTTGTTTCGAGCAAGCCATGGATTGATGTTTGTTGGTGGAGGGGGAGTATAAACTTTACCATTCTGTTTCGGAACCGCCTATAATGTGTGTAGCATGGAAGATATCGCCATCTCTTGGTTGTTATGTTGACAATGAAAGTATACCGCTCAAAATATTATTCACCTCTATTTCAAAACCGAGCTCTGGCACCTCTACAAATCCCTGATTCCCTCTGTGAAGGGCCTATCTATTTACTTTTATGTTGAGTCATCACCCTCTTATTAAAAAGCACCAGTTGGAGAGCACCGCTGTCATTTGCATTCATTATTGTTAATTTATATTGGATGTGACTATGATTGGATCTCTTTTACCATGAATTATAATGTCTAGTCAGTCCTTGATCTTTAAAGGTGCTCAGCATTTATGTTTTGCGGTATCAGAAAGGGCTAGCGAGATACCATCTTGTTATATCATATTATGATTGTTTTGAGAAAGTGTTGTCATCCCAGATTTATTATTATGGCTCGCTAGTTGATAATTGCTATTGATATGATTAAACATGAGACCTGAGAATTATTGCAAATATGGTTAGTTATAATCTTTGCTGAAAACTTGAATGCTAGCTTGACATATTTATAACAACAAGAGCAAACGGAGTTTGTAAAAGTTTTTCTTTATTTCTTTCAGTTTGTCAACTGAATTGCTTGAGGACAAGCAAGGGTTTAAGCTTGGGGGAGTTGATACGTCTCCAACGTATCTACTTTTCCAAACACTTTTGCCCTTGTTTTGGACTCTAACTTGTATTATTTGAATGGAACTAACCCGGACTGACGTTGTTTTCAGCAGAATTGCCATGATGTTGTTTTATGTGCAGAAAACAAAAGTTCTCGGAATGACCTGTAACTCCACGGGATATCTTACAATAAATAATAAAAGATCCTCGCCAAAGATGAAGACCAGGGGGCCCACACCCTTCTCACGAGGGTGGGGGGCACCCCCCCTAGGGCGCGCCCCTACCTCGTGGGCCCCCTGGAGACCCCCCAACTCCAACTCCAACTCCAACTCTATATAACTGCTTTCGGGGAGAAAAAAAATAAGGGAGAAGAAATCATCGCGTTTTACGATACGGAGCCGCCGCCAAGCCCTAAAACCTCTCGGGAGGGCTGATCTGGAGTCCGTTCGGGGCTCCGGAGAGGGGGATTCATCGCCGTCGTCATCATCAACCATCCTCCATCACCAATTTCATGATGCTCACCGCCGTGCATGAGTAATTCCATCGTAGGCTTGCTGGACGGTGATGGGTTGGATGCGATTCACCATGTAACCGAGTTAGTTTTGTTAGGGTTTGATCCCTAGTATCCACTATGTTCTGAGATTGATGTTGCTATGACTTTGCTATGCTTAATGCTTGTCACTAGGGCCCGAGTGCCATGATTTCAGATCTGAACCTATTATGTTTTCATCAATACACTACAAGAAATGTGTTAATCCATGACGGATTGAAACTGTCACATGTGTGTGTAAGTCCGTCATGGTAGGTCGTCCTTGACGGATTTGAAATCCGTCATGTATATCGCGTCATAATTTAACCACCATGTACTACATGACAGATATCTAGAACCGTCATGGATCCATGACGGTTCTTGATCGTCACAATTTATTTTTGAGATAGCGGCGTCGATCATGGCATTCCACATCATCATCTGACATGGCGGCCAACATGGCAGCCCATGTAGTAGTCGGCCTAATTAGATTTTGGCCCACTAAATTTCATCTTTGTCTAAGACTGTTAGCCCATCATAAGAATTTGGGCCCATTAAATTTCAAGTCCGTTGAAGGCCCACGACTTTTTTTGACTGGGAACTATAGGGGAAAACCCCCACAGCATATCAAAACTTTATTAGAAGGGAGAGCTAGTACAAGTACATAGGGGGATTACAGGGGGTAATCAAGCTATTCTAGGTAAGTGAGAAGATGAAAATACAAGCCTCAAGGTGGCAGAAAAGAGATCCATCTAAGGAGATCATCCTTATAAGCAGGCTTAACCCTATATTGCATTAAAGTAATATCATGGATGAATTCTCTTCTCCATTTATTAAATCCAGCTCTCTCATTCTGAAGACCTTAGCATTTCTGACAATCCAGATATTCCAGCAAGCTATAAAGACCACTTCAGTGAAGAAAGGTTTCCTGAAGCTCCTGTTAGCATTGATAACCAGCTCAGCCATAGAGTCACCTGATGACCAGTCAATTTGCAAATAGTTCCAAACTCTGACACTAAAATTGCAATTGAAGAACAGATGATCTCTTATTTCCCTAGTCTGCAAAGGGCAAAGAACGCAATTTACTCCATCCTCCAAATGCCAATGCCTCCTTTCCACCATGTCCTTGGTATTCAGCCTATCCATAATAAGCATCCAAGCAAAAACTTTTATTTTCATTGTGCATGAGGACTTCCAGATCCAAGCTGTCAAGGGGTTGAAGGACTGTGACACAAAAGTATGGGAGTAAAAACAGCTTTGGAGAATATCCCTTGGCAGTGCCACTCCAAAACCAAATATCCTTGGATCCAGTTACTCTATCATGGCTCTCCAACAATGATTGAAGAGTGATCAGATCATCAAAGGCCTGACTGGACAAAGGAAGATGGAAGTGCTGATGCATGTCCTGAGAGTCCATAAACTCTTTAACAGTAATCCAGGGGTCCTTAACATAAGACAAAAGCCTAGGAAATATGAATTGGAGACTAGAGACTTGATCATCAAGCTGCCAATTGTCTGACCACATGAGGGCAGTGTCTCCTTCATTGATCTGAACCCAAGCACAGTCTCTAAAGTTCTTCATGACCTTGCATATATCCTTCCACCAGAAAGAGCCACAATCATAAGTTCCTTGGGGCACTCTGCCATGGTAGTAGGAGTCCCAAATTAATGACACCCATGGGAGATCCTTTTTATTGAGGAAGTTATTTGCATGTTTGAGCAGAAGAGCCATATTCTGAACACCCAGGTTAAGAATACCAAGGCCTCCCTTGTTTTTTGGCCTGCAAATAAGGTCCCAAGCAGCAAGAGAAGGGGCAGGCTCACCCCTATTCTTCCTCCAGAGGCATTGTCTCTGAATTCTCTCCAATTGCTTTAAAATGCCAGCAGGGACAGCCAAACTGCAAAGAAAGAAGATGGGCATAGAAGACAAGGCAGAGTTCAGAAACTGTAATCTCTCCCCCTGATTTAAAAAAAGAGGAGCTAGCTGTCATTCTTCTCTCTATGCAGTCCACCAGAGGCATAAAGTCCACCATTTTGGGCCTAGTAGTACCTACTGGCAACCCAAGGTAGGTAAAAGGCATTTTCCTAATCTGGCATCCAAAAGCAGCAGCTAATTCTGTCATGACAGTAGTGTCCACATTGATGGGAATGATAAAGGATTTATGATAATTCACATCAAGGCCAGTAGACACAAAGAAAACCTTGAGCATGTCCTTCAGAGCAATTAGTTGGTCCTTGTCAGCTGGCAAGATGATCAAAGTATCATCAGCATACTGAATCACAGGGTAGTCCTGGTCATGACAGGGTATTGGGAGATGAAGGATGCCCCTTTCTGAACATGTCATTAATTACATTCTACAGGAGGTCAGCACCAAGGACAAAAAGTAGGGGAGAGACTAGATCACCCTGTCTAACACCCTTTTTACATATGAACTTCCTGCCAGGAACTCCATTAAGCAGAACAGATGAGGTACCTGTAGACAAAAGCTGCTTCATCCAAAGAATCCACTTTTCATTGAAGCCCTTATATCTCAAGATTTGGACAATTGCCTCATGCTCAAGAGAATCAAAAGCCTTTTCAAGTCCAATTTAAGTATGACAATTGGCCTCTTGGACCGATGACACTGGTGCAAATACTCAAAAGTCCACCCAATACAGTCCTGAATAGTTCTGCTTTTTATGAACCCATACTGGTTCTTGTGAACACACTGCATTATCACCTCTTGAAACCTATTGGCTACCATCTTGGATAGGAACTTAAGACCCATTCCTGTTAAAGAAATAGGCCTGAAGTCCCCCACCTCTTCAGGTGAAGGCTTCTTAGGCACTAGAGTGATATATGAATCATTGATATTCTTCAGATGGGCAGTACCATAATAGAAAGCCTGTGCCAGTTCATAAAAATCTTGAGAGATAATGTGCCAGCACCTTTTGAAGAAAAGACCATTAAAACCATCTGGGCCTGGAGCTTTATCAACTGGCATATGCTTGACAATCTTGTCCATTTCCTCCTTCTCAAAGGGCTTAGTGAGAATATCTAATCCCTCCACTGGAACAATTAATGAGGAGAGATCAAAGCCCATGTGGATTCCCCTTGAAGAGCCCATTCTATTTTTAAAACAATTCCATATAATGTCCTCCATTTGAGAGTGGTCAGTCACCACAGTGCCATGAGGTAATTTTAAGCTGGCAATAGAATTCCTTCGATGTCTCTCAGTTGCCATAGCATGAAAGAACTTGGTGTTTTCACCATCCACTTTTATATATTTGATAGTATATCTTTTCTTCCAATAAAGACATTGAAGGTGGAGCAACTTCTCCACATGATTTTTGACCACTTTTTTAAAATTGGATTCATGTCCGTATAATGGTCTGAACTCCTCAAGCTCATCCAATAGCAGAATAACCTTATTACATTTACAGACAAGAATTTTCAGTTTGGAGATGTTCTTCTAATTATGTATAAAAATACCAGATATAAGTGTTTTTTATTGAGACATTAGCCAATCCATTGTTTTTTATTGGTCCATGGAAACTTTGAGTCAATATAAGTGTTTTTCTGATTATGTATGCTCATTGCCTTACAAATAGAAAAGGAAATTGCATAAAAATACCAGATAACTAAAATTTGTTTTACCAAAAAGAAGAAATACACAAGAAAAACTTGGAATTACAGATTTTTTTTCCTAAACTAGATCTGGCCTACTACTCTGCCCAGAGATATTCTCCAGGCACCGCATCAAACGCCACCAAGCGCTCGCGGGCCTTGAGCTGGAGTTCATCGCCATGGCTGTTCTGGCACAGATTTGGCAAACTTCTATAAAAAGAAAAAGACACCGCCGGAGACGGCCTTAGCGACGTGTTCGCTGCTGCTGCTCGTGTGGGGAGCCGCGGATGTGGGGGCATCTCCGGCGAGGAAGTGGCCAGCAGCGGTGGCGCTGGATCCCGCGAGCGATATTGACATCGTCGCGGTGGCCGACGACCCAAGCAAGGCGGGAAGGTCGGGAACGGGGCGCCGGCGTCTAGATCCAACCGGATCCCGACGAATTTGAAGGAGAACGGCGGCTGGGAGGAGAGCTCAGGCGATTCCATGGGCGCTTGGCCTCCATTGCTGCAAGAAAAGCCAGGGAGATATATGAGAGAGGAGAGCATAGGAGAGAGAGAGGCGGCGCAAGGCGCGGCTCACCGGCGTGCTACGGTGGGAGGTGCGGGCGGAGGCCCGTCACGCAGACGGCGGCCTGCGTCGGCTGCGAGCTCTGGAGTTCGTCGGGCTCTGCTGCTGCTGCTCGCATCGTGCTCGCGTACTGTGTGAGAGGATAAGAACCAGGGAAAGCACAAATAGAGAGTAGAAGGAGCAGCGACCGTTGGATCGGGTAAGAATGGACGGTGGAGACGCTTGATCCGTGGGAGGTCTGGTTCGTCCAATCAGAACGCAGCAGGCTAGAAAAATCATTTCCTCCTATAAAAACGTCCGGTGTGTGTTTTACATTGAATTGGTAGCTTACTGTAGTGGTTATCTGGCATTAGCAATGCAAAGACGTGCTAGGTTCGAAACGCACATGCTACTATTCATTTTCGTGGTTTTTTTCCTTACTTTTTTTGTTTTATTTTACTAAATTAAATTCGTTCTTGGACATGGATAACTCGAACGGAATCTATTTTCTGTACCCTATCTGAATATATTTTCCAACATGTATTTTCAGGCTTTTCGGAGTTCGTTTACATTTCGAAATTAAAAAACGGAAGACAATGTTGAGGGTTGAGTCTTGGCACCCTTGTGTTAATTCATTTCATTTCGACATGGTTCATGTAATGGTGTATCTTTTTTTTTTGAAAGAGGCGTACTCTACCTGTATTCATACGAGTAAGGATACAATCCAGCTTCGCATACAAGCAACAAAATACAAAGAGGATACAAGAGGATAGACTGCTACTCTCCGAGCCGACCAAATCTTCCGCGGTCGCCGAAAGAGGAGAACATCGGCAGCCAAAACAAACCAAGGAGCTGAAGACACCCCTTGCCTAAGGGAGTTGACGAACCGCAGCAACCACCAAACCCAGCGACCTAGATCCTTGGCGATGGAAAATATTGGTCGGAGGCGAAACCGAAAG
>NC_041388.1:26631065-26639657 GCF_002162155.2 Triticum dicoccoides
GAGCATCTTCATCTCCGGATCCGGGGACGAGGCCTTACCGCCTAGCAGGAGGTCGCCGAAACGCACCACCGAAACAAAAAACTGCTCCATACGCCTGTCCTCCACATGCCTCCCACTGGCGCCGGTGAAGCCTCCGGCGAGCAGGAGCAAGGGTTGGGGGACTTTATTCCCTACTAAATCCGCTGACCACCGCTCCACCAAGAGGTCAACTAAGGGACCAAATACCCACACAAGGAAACCTAATCCCGACCGCCGACGAGGAGCTAGGGCCCGACATGCCTCCCGGGGCCAAAGTGGCCGCCAGAGCCAGGGCGGACCGGCGGGCACGCGCCGCACACCGGCGGAGGGAGAACTACTCAAAAACGCCTCTCAGTCGCCTGGGTCAGTGGGGAGAGAACGAGAGGGTTCGAGACCTCTCTATGTAATGGTGCATCTTGAGTGTAGAAAAACTTTCAATGCCAACGGATGAAGCATGGGTCGCTTTGCCTTCAAACTAGGCCTATTCTCTCTTAACACCATGTGTTCATCCTACGAGAAGGTTTGATTTCTAAACAATGCATGTGTCTTCCTCGAAGATGGTTTCATTTCAAAGCAATGCGTGTCATAACTTTTGCAAAACTTTTTCAAAGTTTTACAATGCCCTACAGGGATCATGTGATGCCACCATGCCAATTTTCATGCTTTTCAGAGCTCGTATTCATTTTCCAGGATAACAAAACCCCAAAACTCCATATTCGGGGTCATGTCTTGGCACCCTCATGTATGGAATTTCTTTCCTTTTCTTTTATTCATGAATCATGTAGTGGTGTATCTTGGGTGTAGAAAAAAAATTCAATGCCAACGGATGAAACATCAGTCACATTCACACACTCTTCTACTATAAATAGAAAATAACCGAATATAAAAATAGAGTGGAAATTTTTGACATGGATTGTTAGCTCTTGCCATTCTCACACTCTTCTACTATGCATTTCTAGCCATTATTTCACACATTTGCAGTTCAATTTTGAGGTATATTCATTAAATGCCTAGAAATGCACTCGATGACTTAAATATATCAAACGGGCCTAAAAATATATCAATTGAAATTATTCATTAATATTTTTCAATCAATATATGCACTGTTATAATATTTTTTTTGTTTTAATTAGTATATGCACTTTATTTATTAAAGAAGAATTCCCATTCAATTAGGCTGAAATTCCCAGGCCAAGGTCACGGTTTTCTTTGTGTTTCTATTAATGGTTTCATGTGTTTTACAAATTTTCGTCTTTTTTGGTTTTTTATATTTATATTTTTGTTTTTATTCATTTTCATTTTATTTTAGAAAAACTACATGTCAACTTTATCCAATAGCGTTGTACATTTTTCGTATGCACCTTAACATGATGATTTTTTTAAATACATGTTTGAAGATTTTAAAAAAATGTTAGACATTCTTAAAATACAAGTTGCCAACTGGGCCTCCCTTCAGAGACATGGCACTACATACGTTGTTTGAAGTTGAAGTAAAGTATAGTACTGACCATTGTGGGCTCATCTGGACCACTTTTGACTGACACAACAACCAGCGACTGTTATGCGCTCCCTAGTCATATTTTGTTTCCCCTTATAAAAGACATTTTTACTGATTATTTCACTTTAATTTCGAAATACATGTTTTTTCTTTTTTAACAAAGTTATTATGATATTTTTCAAAAGTGTTAGCATATTATTAAACAATTATTCATGTATCTTAAAAGATGCTTATGAATAAAAAATCTCATGCTATTTGAAAAGGTGTTCACGTGTTTAATTTTCTGTACAATTTTAAAGCATAGAAGTGTTCTAAGAAATAGTTCATATAAGTTTAGGATATGTTCATACATGTTAAACGTGCTCACGTGTTTTTTAAAAATCAAGTAATTTAAAAAATGCTCACATAGTTTTCGACAAAAAAATCTTATTTTTTTAATTTCTTCAAGCATTTATAAGAAAATGTTTGCCATTTTCTAAAATTGAACATGTAATCTTAGAACTATTTTTGAAAAATCTTCCTACATTTATATAAAGAAAAGTGTCGCCTATTTTATAAAAATGTTTATGTAGGTTTGAAAATTGTTCACGACTTTTTAAAAATGTCATGTAAATTTTGAAGGAAAAAATGAAGAAAGTAGATGAAAAGGACATTGATAAATACCGAACATTTGAACCCTAAAAAAAACTACCGAACATTTGGTGTGAGGACATCCCAGACCGAACGTTAAGTTTGATACGACAGCTCCCCCACTACGGACGTTTCCGTTCGATCAGCACAACCCTCCACCGTGAACACCTACCACACTGGGCTAGGAGCGGTCAAAACCCAACAAACGTCATTTCCTAGATAAATTAAAAAATAGTATAAGCGTCATGTCCCTATTTCGATCCCATCTAGGAGCTTCTACTTTTCTTTAATTCAAAGATTTATTAAAGAACCCATACAGTTTTTCTCTCTGTAAAAAACTACTTAGGGCCGCCCAACATCAAGACGACACGGCAGCAGTCCTTTTTTTCCTCAAAAAAGGGCAACGCCGGGACACGCAGCAGCAGCATACCGTTTTCCTTTCAAAAAGCATCAAAAGGCCGTTACGTTTCTCTGTAAAAAAAAGACTTAGAGCAGCCCAAAGTTGGAACGACACAGCAGCAGCACTTCCTTTATTCCTGTATATAAAAAAGCAACGCCAAAACGCGCAGCAGTAGCATTCCATTTTCCTAAAAAGATATTAGAAGGACGTCCGTGACTATTCGAACAACTTAAAAATACCTAGGCCTGACATATGTGCGTTCCCGCAAGAAACTATATATATAGTTGATCATGTTTTGCTTGTGAGAGAAGTTTAGTCAACGGGTCTGCCATATTCAGATCCGTATGTATTTTGCAAATTTCTATGTCAATAATGTTCTGCACGGAACTACTCTAGTTAATTGCTCCCACTTTCAATATGTATCCAGATTAAGACTTAGAGTCATCTGGATCAGTGCCAAAACTTGTATTGACGTAACCCTTTACGACGAACCTTTTGTCACCTCCATAATCAAGAAACACATCCTTATTCCACTAAGGATAACTTTGACCGATGTCTAGTGATGTACTCCTATATCACTATTGTACTCCCTTGCCAAATTTAGTGTAGGGTATACAATAGATCTGGCACACAGCATGGCATACTTTATAGAACCTATGTCTGAGGCATAGGGAATGACTTTCATTCTCTTTCTATCTTCTGCCGTGGTCGGGCTTTGAGTCTTACTCAATTTCACACCTTGTAACACAGGGAAGAACTCTTTCTTTGACTGTTCCATTTTGAACTACTTCAAAACCTTGTCAAGGTATGTACTCATTGAAAAAAAAGTTATCAAGCGTCTTCATCTATCTTTATAGATCTTGATGCTCAATATGTAAGCAGCTTCACCGAGGTCTTTCTTTGAAAAAACTCCTTTCAAATACTCCTTTGTGCTTTCCAGAAAATTCGACAATATTTCCGATCGACAATATGTCATTCACATATACTTATCAGAAATGTTGTAGTGCTCCCATTCATTTTCTTGTAAATACAGACTTCACCGCAAGTCTGTATAAAACTATATGCTTTGATCAATTTGTTTGGATACCATTTTGTTTGTGTTGTTGTTCTAGGAACAATTGGAGATACATTGGATGCTCGACTCACTCACAAGGAAGGTGATGTCACCATGTGCTTATTGGAGTCAAGCTAGGATGCTCAATGAACTACTATCTACTACCTTCAATTGGTTTCTTCTACATCCTTCCAATGATATCTCGGTAACAAGTATCTATTCATGCATTATTTTCTTGCAGTCAATCTTGTGTAGGTTGCATCTTGGCATGCTATTCATTTCATCTTGTGATACTTGTTTCCTTTCTTAAAGCATCTCAACGACGATCTCATGTTACTAGTTGTGATGTCTTTGATGGTTGTATGGTAGGAATTCATTTATATACAATAAGACCATATTTAGCATGTGCTATGCTTCCAAGCAAATATCTTATTGATATATGTACGACTTCCTTTTGGATATCTTGTTCCTCGTGTTGTAACTATTTCGGGTGTACATCATTCTTTGTAGATATATATCATCATGATTTCGTCTATCTAGAATCTTATACACTTGGGAGAAGTTGCATATCTAGTTGATATCATTTCTTTCACGTCCACCTTGTCTTTCTTATGTTATTTCTTTGGTGGCTTCGTGAAAGTTTTTGCCTTGAGTGGATGGGCATCTCAGTAAAATCAGGATTGGAGACAAAATTGAAGATCACTTGCCCGTTTTTTTGTACATATTAAATTTACATGCAAGCCGTGTTTAAATAAAATGCATGTGGAATCTTGAAGTTGCGCTTTTGTAGGGAAAGACCATCTTTGTTTGGACCATACACTAGTGCAGAACCGGGCAATAGCACTAAAGCCCCCCCCCCTAGTACCGGTTCAGCACGAACCGGTGCTAAAGGGGTACCACGTGGCACGAGCCAGCTCCGGGGGCCGGGAGCCCTTTAGTACCGGTTGGTAACACCAACCGGTACTAAATGGTTGTGGGTTTTTGTTTTATTTTGTATTTTTCAATTAAATTTGTGTTATCAATTTAATTTAGGGTTGTTTTATGTTATAATGAGTTGTAGTCATCATCATCATCATCATCATCGCATATTAATAAATAAATAAACTCCAGCTAGCTAAAAATCATCGTAGTCATCTAATTACCACTATTTAATCATCATAGTCATTACCGCTAGCTATGTAATCATCATCAACGTTGGCTAGCTTAAAGAGGAAACATTCACTTTGTAACAGAAGCAAAGAGATATCATCAAGTTCAACATAATCATCACCAACATCGAAGTTCAAGACACGAATCCATGAGACAAGTACTAATTAAGAGCATGAAATAGTAGCTACTGATCCTGCTGCTCCCTCTCAGGTAGAATAGCATAAAACATGTATAGCTCTCCTGATTCATCATACTGGAGCATGCAGATGAATCTGTCTCCTAATCTTGGGTTGCGCTTCTCCTTACTGCCCCCTAGTACTTTTTGCTCCAATCTTTCACTATTAAGCATTCTTCGCTTTCAGAAATCCTGAATGCACTCATGTGCAATGTAGAAAATCTTGGTCGTAAGCTAACCATTGACATGCGACCTTTTGTCTCGATCCACTGAGGCACAACTATCATCGGAAGTCTCTGTTGAACAACATCGTATAGTAATTAATATACTAAGCAATGAAAGTTTTAGCTTCAAAAATAATGTATGCAAAAGATGCACTAATTAAGAACAAATATTTAAAATCTTACCATCTTTTGATTATAGATGTGACCGTAGTTCAGTACGATCACCATTGGTCGCACGTTTTGATTACTAACATTTCTAAGTTTAGGAAAAAAAATTGTCTTGACAGTATTAAGATCCTCAAGGCATGAAACATAATGACTTATCTCCTCGCAGTTTAGTTGAGCCCCGAGGCAGTAGTAGGTCCTGTCTACCAAGCGCCGGACATGTTTGCTTGAACTGAAATAAGCTGACAATACAAATTAGTTGTCAACTATTTTTGAATAAACTGTATGAAAGACATAAACATATGCATGCATGGTTGAGAAAAACTCACCAAATGGTAGAACTGGAGGCGTTTGCACATCGACCCAGATGTCTATATTACCTTCAATATCATCTTCCGGACGAATATCAAAGGTGATAACCATATCAGGCTCAAATGCATAAGCCTTGCATAGTGCTTGCCAAGTTTTGCATTCAAAATGGGTGTATGTGTCTCCATTATATAATTTGACGTTGAAAGTATATCCATGCTCCGTCCTCAAGTAAACTCTCTTTACCTCCATATCATCTATAGCACTAAAACCTATCTTATCCAAGACAAAAATTCTTGCATGGCAGGGGGTGCGCTAGTAGAATAGTGAAAATTTAAAATTATAAGTTGAAGCAAATGAAGCATAAGTTGTGCATTCAAATAATAATTGACAAAGTGACTTACTGTATCAACTTCAAATGTCTCATCCAGCTTGATGCTGAAGCGCCTACCATTAACAAGGAAATTTTGGTCGCACAGGCCACGCTGGTCTTCATAGTGTTCGCACATAATAAAATCTTTTTCGTCGTCAGATGACATTTCCTATGTTCATATAGGTGAAACATTAAACACCTATATCTAGCCAAATATATATTCATCTAACATTTGACATTAATATATCTAACTATATATTCAATTGACATTTACTATATATTTGACTTTTTTATCTAATTCATCTAACATTCGACATTAATCTAACATTTATATAAACTTAAAATATATAAAAAATTAAATAAACAGAAAAACTCATTAACAAATAATATTTTAATTAGATCATCAAATCTCATATATCTAAATTTTTCTTACTAAAAATAAACTAGTTATATTAATTATTCAACTAGTTCTAATCTCATATACCTAAATTTTCTTACTAAAAATAAACTAGTTATATTAATTATTCAACTAGTTCTAATCTCTAGTTCGACAATTTTTCTATCTAGCTAGCTAATTCATCTAACATTCGACATTAATCTAACATTCGATCATCTAATTAACTTTTCTAAAAAACAGAAAATAAGTAAAAAAATGTGTGTGTGTGTGTATGTGTGTGTGTATGCATGTGTGTGTATATATACGTATATGTGTGTACGTACGTATGTGTGTATGTGTGTGTGTATGCGTGTGTGTGTGGTATATGTGTGTGTGTGTGCGGCCCTACGCCGCCGCCCCGTACGTACGAGCGGGGGCGCCGGCGTACGGGGCGGGGGCGCCGGTGTGTGTGTGTATGTGTGTGTATGTATGTGTGTGTATGTATGTGTGTGCGCGGGAGCGAGAGAGAGACGTACGGCCGCGGCGATGACGACGGACGGCGGCGGCGTTCGGGGCGGCAGCGCGAGACGACGACGACGACGGGCGGCGGCGGGGACAGCGACGATGACGACGGACGACGGTACGGGCGACGGGCGGCGACGACGGGATTGAGCGGCGCGCGCCGCGGAGGTTGGAGACGAAGTGGGGAGATGAAACTGAAATTTTCGTAAGTGCTATATATATAGGATGGGCCTTTAGTACCGGTTGGTGGCTCCAACCGGTACTAAAGGCCTATTTTCGCCAGGCCAAGCGGCGGGAAACGAAGGCTTTTAGTACCGGTTGGAGCCACCAACCGGTACTAAAGGGGGGCCTTTAGTACCGGTTGGAGCCACCAACCAGTACTAAAGGGGTGTGCGCTGCCAGGCGAGGGGCGCAGAAGTTTAGTCCCACCTCGCTAGCCGAAGGGCGCTCACACCTGCTTATAAGCCCCCCCGCCGCTGCTGTCTCGAGCTCCTCTCTAAAGCAGGCCTTCTGGGCCTACCTCTGCTACTCTGCCCTGTGGGGCCTATTGGGCTTGCGGGCCTGCATCCTGGCCCAACAACAGGTTGGGTTTCTAGTCGTATGCAGGCCGCTGTGGCCCGGTAGGTGGGCTTTTTTCATTTAGTTTTTTCTTTTCTGCTTTATTTATTTTGTTTTATTTATTTTTAGTTGTTTTTTTGCTGTATTTAGAGTTTCTTTGTGAATATTTTTGATAGTTTTTAGAAACTTTCAGTTAGTGCCGGTACTTTTTAAATTCGAATAGTTTAAATTTTGAATTATTTGAAATTTGTGTGAATCACTAGTTTGTGAATAACTTAACTTTAAAAATACATTTTTCAGTGATTCTTTTTTCTTATGTTTAATATTAGTGTGTTTTATCATTATATTCAATTTGCTAATGCTTAAGTTATTTAAAAAATGAAATGCCTTTGTAACGGATGAGTTTTCGTCCGAAACCCTGATACTTCGAAACAGATTGTCCATTTTGTACACGAAGTGCATCCAGTTTTTGCGGTAACCCTCTCTACTTTTTTGCACATGCTATGTGGGTGAAATTATGATACCATGCCAACTTTCATCCTTTTCTGAGTTCATTTGAAATGCTTTTCAATTTCAGGGTCATTTAGCTGGAAAAAAAATCAGTAAATGCATGAAAGAATTTGCTTGCACATAAAATTTCTTCGCGTTTCAAATGCCAAAACACATAACTAGCTACCCTAACTATTACAGAGATTCCCTCTTGGGTGTGAAACACAGAAGAAAGTGATGATAGTTAAGCCGATCACATCCCAGATCTTTGGGTGTGAAACTTTTTCTTCGCGTGTGTCCAGTATTTGCCGTGACCCTCTCTACTCTTTCGCGCATGCTATGCGGGTGATATGATGATACCATGCCAAGTTTCAACATTTTCAGGATTCATTTTGTAGTGATTTTCAATTTCACGGTCATTTAGCTCTCTAAACAATTAGGTAAATGACCGAAAACAACAAATGATGTCAGAACATGTTGGAAATTGATGATGTCGCTTTAAATGTTGCATACTAAACACAAAAGAAGTCCGGAGTTCAAATAAGTTTAAAAAACATTGAAGTGGCCATGTAACAGATAAGTTCTCGTCCGAAACCCTGATACTCGGAAAGAGTATGTCCAGTTTGTACACAAAGTGCGTCCAGTTTTTGCC
>NC_041388.1:26640174-26650830 GCF_002162155.2 Triticum dicoccoides
GTGACCCTCTCTACTCTTTCGTGCATGCTATGCGGGTGATATGATGATACCATGCCAAGTTTCAACATTTTCAGGATTCATTTTGTAGTGATTTTCAATTTCACGATCATTTAGCTCTCTAAACAATTAGGTAAATGACCGAAAAACAACAAATGATGTCAGAACATGTTGGAAATTGATGACGTCGCTTTAAATGTTGCATACTAAACACAAAAGAAGTCCAGAGTTCAAATAAGTTTAAAAAACATTGAAGTGGCCATGTAACAGATAAGTTCTCGTCCGAAACCCTGATACTCGGAAAGAGTATGTCCAGTTTGTACACGAAGTGCGTCCAGTTTTTGCCGTGACCCTCTCTACTCTTTCGCGCATGCTATGCGGGTGATATGATGATACCATGCCAAGTTTCAACATTTTCAAGATTCATTTTGTAGTGATTTTCAATTTCACGGTCATTGAGCTCTCTAAACAATTAGGTAAATGACCGAAAAACAACAAATGATGTCAGAGCATGTTGGAAATTGATGACGTCGCTTTAAATGCTACATACTGGACACAAAAGAAGTCCGGAGTTTAAATAAGTTATTAAAAATAAAAAAGAGGTGCAATGCTGGTTAATTTGCTTCAAGCCATTCGGAATAGTATAGATTGCACTAAGCCACTGCACATAGCTCAGTGCAATCTATGCTATTCCGCAAGGCTTGAAGCTAATCAACATGTAGGTGAGCATTGCAACTCTTCATCATTGTCTGTGCACTCACGGCTTATAAACCGCTCATACTGCCTCTCTCTTGGTGAGGTGGGACTAAAAACAGCTTGCCATAACCTCATTAGTACCGGTTCATGATACGAACTGGCACTAAATGGTGATGGTGGGGCCATAGCCTGACCGCAGGCTGACACAGCCTCTTTAGTACCGGTTCGTGGCATGAACCGGTACTAAAGATTCGCCACGAACCGGTACTATTGATCGCCGCCACGAACCGGTACTAATGTACACATTAGTGCCGGCTCTAATGCAAACCGGCACTAATGTGCTTCACGTTTGACCCTTTTTCTACTAGTGATAGCTACAAATACTCAGATTATAGACTACTTTTTTTTTGTAAATTAAGAGCGTGTGGTATTCTATCTCCCGTTGCAATGCATGGGCCCTTTTGCTAGTACAGATAATAGATGGTGGAGATGTTAGCCAGACAAGATGGCCTGCCCACAAAGAAGACACGACTTTCACAAGATTGTGAGCCTCAACATTACTATCAAAGGCAGAAGATAATGCCCCGCTCACACGCAGCTACCTAATTTTTTATTTGAGAAACAACTTTTTTTAGCAAAATTTAGGAAACAACTACTTTCGTTTGTGTTTCATATACACTTTGTCTGCTTAAGCTAGTCCATCGGCCCAAGAAACAATCCAGGCCCAATCAACCACAGGTGAAGTAGATAGTTCCGTGGAGCAGCAGCCCAAGAGATATCCAGGCAGGCGATCGTACGGCTAGCAACGCCAAAGCTTTGTGGAGGCTCCTAGCTCGCCCTGTTATACTGTTTAGTAATTTCTGGGCGTGTTATCATCTCCACTACAGTTTCCTTTCATTCCGTCTCCTCCCTATTTTCCCTTTCTCTTCATCTTCTCCATCCGGTTTCACTCGCACAAATAAATCAACCCCTTGGTCTTATGTTTGGATTCAGTTCGACTTGCAAAACAACTCACCTTCAGGAGCAATGGTGGCGTTGATGACGAGGTGTTGCTGCCTCCTACCTGCCAAGCCTGCGCGAGTCGTCGACGCCGGAGGCCCCTGTAATCTTCTCAATTGAACCGAGATCTGCACCCCATTGCCGACGAATCAGGCCATGTAGGTTCTGCTGCCCCCAAGCCACGCACCCCGTCGTCGACCAGCGCTCCCGGTCTGCCACCGTCAGCGTCCTCCTCCAACATCGGCTGCATCAAAGGTGGGGGGCTCTCCTTCCTCTCCATCTCCTTATATCTGACTAATTTTTTGGGTTAGCTTGAGATGGAAGCTCTGTTCATGTCTTTCTCTCTCACGGTTTACCTACAATCCTCTAACTCAAGCACTATCATCAAGCATGTGCCGAGATAGGATGGGTCGTGCTCATCTCTCCGATCTGGTTGGTTTTGATTGTAAACACTAGATGTGAAAAAAATCATTTCCATTTATTATTATTCTTGAAGGAGAATGAATCAACAGATAAAACTTACCATGTACTACTTGCATATCTCTCACACACACGCATTAGTGTGAATCATATTGGTATTTTTATTGCTTTCTTTTGATTGATTTGTAGAATCAGAGCATATGACACAGTGTAGTCCATCTTGAGTATGTTCTTTCCTTGCAGTATTATTTCACGGTGACATGAGATCGATCTAATACACTAGCAGTACCATTGTGTGTCTGAGATCGTCGTTCTTCTACTGCAGGTGTTCAAAACAGAAGGTTTCATTTGATTGCTACTCGGCATCAAGAGGCACATGCATTGCATCCAACAGAAGGAGGCAAGGAGCTCTAATTATTGTTCATCTGATGTTTTTTGTTTGTTTGTTTGGTGATAGGCGCTGGAATGGTAACTGATGTTCAGTTTCAAGCATGTGCATGTATAATTACAATCAAACGATCTTCGATTTAAGGCTAAGCACTTTGGATATTATGTGTTCAAACCTATAGCATCTCTTGACAGATGTAAGAATATTTCTTTTCTGTCATTACAGTATCACTATATGATTGTTCTGGTTTGATGACACTCATTAGTCTAAAGGGTTCATCCTTGCTGAGAGGATCAAGTATGCCCAAGAAGTGCCGGAATAGCACCAGCGACGTCTGCACACGAGCTGATGTGAACTGGGCCATGATGTGTTCCTCCAAAGATCACTTTATAGGATGACATCATGTTAATACAGGCTTTGAAACTCATTGAGACAAAAATTCAACCTGCCTTACAAATTATGAGAGTATTGCTTATCAAACAGAGTGGGTTAGTAAGGATACTCTCATCACACAATAATAGTAGGAGTTGAAGCAAAAATGTGTGCTAATGGTCCACCGTTGACTCTGGCACGGACAATGGGTATCATTTGCTCATTTTCAAAGACTACTCTTTCAAACTATACAATTTGTCGACCGGGAGTTTGGCTTGGATTGCTATCACCAAATGAGTTGTCATGGCTACTTTTTATTTATCTCGAACCTACTGAAAAGGTCGGCATTAGGTAATTTTAACAAAATAATTAACTGATAAGTATTTTTAGTGATTAGCATTCATGTAAAAAATATTTGATATGACTGGTAATTAGGCTCACATAGATGTGTTCCTCCAAAGATCGCTTTGTAGGATAGCATCATGCTAATACAAGTTGTGGAACATAATAGATTATTTTGGCGATATCATTGTCGGTACGAGGCGGAAAACTATTTATCTGCTCGTCCTCTGTAACACCCTCGATGCGACTATAGCTCCCACGTGTCGAGGCGCGACTTAGAGACATAATCGCATTGAAGGCATATGTCGCAAGTGAGGTAATCTTCACACAACCCATGTAATACATAAGGGAAAGAGATACATAGTTGGCTTACAATCGCCACTTCACACAATTACATGAATAAAGCATTACATCATCCAAATACACTCAAGGTCCGACTACGGAACCAAAACAAAAGAAGAACCCCAAATGCGACAAAGGTCCCTGATCGACCCCAACTGGGCTCCACTACTGATCAACTAGAACGAAACAACACAAAGGACAAGATCATCATCGAGCTCCTCCTCAGCTTGGTTGCGTCATCTGCACGGACTCATCGGCACCTGCAAGCTGGTTTTGGAAGTATCTGTGAGCCACAGGGACTCAGCAATCTCGCACCCTCGCGATCAAGACTATTTAAGCTTATGGGTAAGGTAAAAGTATGAGGTGGAACTGCAGCAAGCGACTAGCATATATGGTGGCTAACATATGCAAATGAGAGCGAGAAGAGAAGGCAAAGCACGGTCGGTAAAAGTATGATCAAGAAGTGATCCTGGTCTACCTACGTCAAGCATAACTCCAACAACCGTGCTCACTTCCCGGACTCCGCCGGAAAGAGACCATCACGGTTACACATGCTGTTGATATATTTTAATTAAGGTCAACTTCAGGTTTTCTACAACCGGACGTTAACAAATTCCCATCTGCCGATAACCGCGGGCATGGCTTTCGAAAGATCAAATCCCTGCAGGGTGTCCCAACTTAGCCCATAACAAGCTCTCACGGTCAACGAAGGAATAGACCTCCACCCGAGACGTTCCGATCAGACTCGGTATCCCGATACAACAAGACATCTCGACAGGGTAAAACTAAACCAGCAACACCGCCCGATGTGCCGACATCTTGATGGGAGCTGCACATATCTCGTTCTCAGGGCAACACTGGATAAGCAATCCGTACAACCAAAACTAGCCCTCGAGTTTCCCCAAGGTGGCGCTGCAAGGGGCTCTAGTTTGGACCAACGCTTAGACAAGCACTGGCCCAGGGGGGGGGGTTAAAATAAAAATGACCCTCGGGATGCGCGACTCCCAAGGGAAAAAGGCTAGGTGGCAAATGGTAAAACCAATGTTGGGCATTGCTGGAAAAGCTTTACTTAAGGCGAACTGTCAAGGGGTTCCCATTATAGCCCAACCGCGTGAGGAACGCAAAAATCCGTGAACATAACACCGATATGACGGAAACTAGGGCGGCAAGAGTGGAACAAAACACCAGGCATAAGGCCGAGCCTTCCACCCTTTACCAAGTATATAGATGCATTAATTAAATAAGATATATTGTGATATCCCAACAAGTAAATAAATATTCCAACAAGGAACGGCCTCCAATCTTCACCTGCAACTAGCAACGCTATAAGAGGGGCTGAGCAAAGCGGTAACATAGCCAATCAACGGTTTGCTAGGACATGGTGGGTTAGAGGTTTGACATGGCAATTGGGAGGCTGACAAGCAAATGGTAGGCATCGTAGCATTGGCATAGCAAAAGAGCGAGCATCTAGCATAGCAAAGATAGTAGTGATTTCGAGGGTATGATCATCTTGCCCGAGATCCCGCAAGGAAGAAGAACGAGTCCATGAAGAAGACAAACGGACGAAGTTGAACGGATCCTCACAAACGTGACGTTAACGGAACCAACTCGAAGAAGCAACACCGGAAAGAAGCAAACAATCATAGTAAACAACCATCACATAATCATGGCATGATGCACAAAACAAGTATGATGCATGTCCGGTTTAAATATGCATGACAAGGTAAAGAGCACAAGCAACCCTACAAATTAAGTGGAGCTCAATATGCACCGAGTTGCATATTGATGAAACACCACGTCAATTATTTAGTTCTCTCTCATTTATGTACCGAACAATACTAAATGTTGATTAACATGGCAAGAGGGTGAAGCAAATGAAAACTACCTATCTAGTCAAGGTTAAATGAGGCCGGAAGCAACGAACAACAATTCCGGAAACTCCTCATGTGCATGATTTAAGGTTTGGTACTGTTCTGCCCTAAACATTATTTTAGAGTTTTTAAACATGCAAGACAAGGTCACCATGATAAACTAGACAAAATTCTACCCCATTTATATATATAATTTATTAAAATCGGAGTTACGGTTATTTAGTTATGAATTAAATCATTTTAACATGGCATAGGAGCAAATTTAATCAAACATCATTTTTAACATTTCAAACATAGATGAAAGTTGGATATTATTAATCTACACAAAATTCTGAGCAAGTTTCATATATAAAACATTTTAATCCGATGCACGGTTAGTGAGTTATTAAATGCATGAACCAGGGGGACTTTTCTGCAAAACTGCAGTCTCAGGTTTAATGGACAAATTCGCAGCGCAAAAAAAACAACTATGGGCTGAAACTGTGCAGAACTGGGCTCAGAACAGACAACGGAGAGAACGAGGAGGCCGGGACGGATGCAAGTTTTGAAAACATGATGATGCAATGCACATGATGACATGACAAGATGCGACACGCAAGCAAATGACATGGCAACGACAACGAATAACTGGAGGACACCTGGCACATCGGTCTCGGGGCGTTACAACACTCCACCACTACGAGAGGATCTCGTCCCGAGATCTAGAATGGCACCGGAGGAACAACGGAAGAGAAAAAGAAGAGGTAAAACTAAGTTGCTTCTTTGACAAACGAGTGAAACCACAAACCTTGAAAAGGTTAAGCCATTTCGAGAAAAGAATACAATGGGGATGAACAAAATTGAAAACACACCGATAGGAAGGAGGAATAAAGAAGAACAAATTCGTATAGCGCTCCGGTTGGGAAGAGATGCGAGACTTGATAAGGCAAAAAGATCTTGCACAGAGGACACGACACTCCGGTTAAATGGATTAGCCAAGAAAAGAACATGATCCTGACAGAACGAAAAGATGGGTTGAAGAGAGCAACATCAGAAAGCCTCCGGAGCAAAAGAATAGAAGATAGATAATTGAAATAAGAGAATTGAGAAGAAAATGCCAATTTCTGCCACAAAAGAGTTTGAAAAGGCATCTTTAGGAGAAAGGTCGAGCGGAGTTGTTGGAAAAAAACCCAACAACGAAAAGATAAGCTTGATATGGACTTATAGAAGATACCCCCAAAATTATGAGGTGACAACTTGCCACTCACGGAATAGATTTGATTGGGTTTGTATGACAAGGAGACGAGAACTATTCGCCGGAAGGACAAATGTAGAACTTGGATCATTTATAAGCACCAAAATTAGCAACAATCCTTAGGGAAGGCTATAGGTGAAATATAACCCAAGATAATTCCAATGACGAGATTGATGGATTTAAAATACCTCATTCTTAACAATCTGTGAATCATGAAACATGGACTCAAATTATCAAGAATGACATAATACCACCTCCAATGATAAGGAAGAAAGAATTGCACTCCGGATAGCAATATGAAGAAAGCTTGAGCTTCTTAAAAGTATCTCGATGAAAACTTTGAGAAGGAATTAAATCCTTGATGAACCATCATGTATAACCTCCAAGAAGAAACTCCGGTAACAAAAGAATAAAAGAAAGAGAAATTGAAAACACAAGGTGAATCCTTGCAATGATTAAGATGGATCTCGCGATGAAATAGTTGAAAAAGGTTGGAACTCCGGGAAAAAGAGAAGATGAATAATTGGAAACAAGAATTTTGATGAACCTTCGGAATAAGGAATTAATCACTTGGATGAAACAAGAATAAGCATTATGTTATGCGTATCCTTCAACAATTTAATTGCTGACAAGCAACGGATTTGGCATACTACTTATCCTCGTAGAAAGATTAAGAGAGATATAGCGCAAACTTGAGAATGCCTTCAACGAAGCACCGGTGGAATCGAAACAATGAATGAATTGATATGATGAACAAGGAAGAGAGAACTTGAAAGAACCACCGTAAGAATTAAATGAACGAAGTAAAGGATGAATCACCAGTAAGAATATGAAGAACGAATGAAGATACTTGAGGGTATTTAGATACAAGTGGACAAAGAGATCAAGAACTGCTTAGATAATATTTGAATGAAGCATCGGTAATAATTGGAGAATGATAACTGAAAACTGAGAATGAATAAACCTGACTTGATGGACTCCGGATAACAAACTGAGAAGACTCTTAAATTGCTCCGGAAGGGTGGAAAGAGTTCTCACGATGAAAACAATTACGAGAGGATGGCAACAAGCTAGAATCACGAATCTTGAAGAGAATGGAGCAAGATTAAAGAGAAACTCTTCTTCGGTCTTCAAAATCCAAGAATGACGACAAGAAACATCACCAAGAATTATTTAGCCACTCCGGAAGGATCAAACGAAGAGGTTGAGCCACCGATGAAAAGAATTGTGAAAGATCTAGGAGAAGGCATATGACAGATGATGAATCATTCTTATGTCAAACTTTGAAAAAGAATTGAGAATAACTCCGGGAAAATAAGAAGAGTCAGGTAAGATCCTGGAAAAGACCTGTGGGTTAGGGCCCACTCAAAAGAAACACCGTAGAAATGATTACTTGAAAGATATTGCACCGATTGAATTAAATGACTTGAAAGAGATAACAACCTCGAAAGAGTTTGAATGAAAGCAAAGTGGAAAACACGAATCATCTGAGATATCTTGAGCACTCCGGAACAATAGAATAGCGAGCATTGAATGATTATGAGGTGCACCGGCATGAGAGGGTATATGAAACGAGGAAAAAAGGGATATGATCAACACCAAAAGCTTGAATTGGTTCCACCGGAGAAGAAAACGAGTGATGAGAGACGAACTTGAAGCTCCGTTAGAATCTTCATGAGAATCACCGGATAAGAATATTGATAGAAAAGAATGGAGAGACTTCACATCAATAAGATGGATACTCGAATTGAGATATATGAGTCCTCGGAGAAACAAGGGTGGGTGGGCGGGAAAAACAAAGGCAACTTGGAGGCGGATGAAACGAACACCGTTGAGAAAATTGAGATTGAATCTTGCAGATGTTGAAAATGAACGGATCCACTTGAAGAGAAACACGCCGGTTGAGAAGAAATTGAAATGACAAAATCGATGATCGAGAAGGATTAGTATTCACACCGAAGTATGAGAACACCATTTGGGGAAGGTATGGAATCAACATTTGACTTTGAAGCAACTCGAATACCACAACTAAAAACAAAACAAAGGATTGGCTTGCAGAATAAGCCGGAACAAACATATGATAGAGATTTCGTCCGAAGTTTTCGTGGTGGGGCCTACACGGGCTCGATCATACAGCACCATCATGTACAAGGCAGTGCACATGACATACGAAGCGTCCCCGAGTCGGCATAGCCAAGGACTCTTTAAGACACAATGAGACCACTGTAAAACCGACCGTGAATAGGCGGACCACTAGACGTCGAACCCCAATTTCATATCATACATCTGTCGGAAAGAAATCCTAAGAGCTACTTGAATTCCCACCTATGAAACTCCTGAATTTTTCCGGTTATGCAATCAGGTGTTGGGGATACAGGAGAAGCATAATATCTCACCCAAACTAGCAAATCCTACATCCAGCTGTATCCATCCTTCAACACATAACCAAGAAACCTTCGGAAATCATCTACCTCAACCTTTGAAAAGCATCCGTTATACAAGTTATGGCAATACTCCCGAACTCCCGCCCCAGTACTGGGTGGCGTCGAGGTTATCTCACCAACGAACTGCATAAAAGAGATTTTTGATGTCGGCGTACTAAACTCAGGTATTCCAGAACTGCAACGATAAAATTATGACGACAACACCTCAGAGCTCAACTCCCCGGGACACTTCCACTAAACCCCTGAAAGGAGGCACCAAGACAATGTTCTCATCATAAAACCATCGGAACGATTCCAAGATACCCGCGTGATCCTAAAAAAAATTGTAGTGAAATTTGAGAAGAGAAGAGTCAAAACTCTACGTCAGGATGCCTTACCAGAGCAATGAGGAGACTGGGAAGTAAAAAGAATTCCTAAACTCTCCGATATATAATTCCTAATGACTCAAAACATTTTTCTAGACACAACTCGGCCACTAAAAACGATCAAGCAATGGGGCTCCTAAGGTCGGGGAAGGCTCTGATACCAACTTGTAACACCCTCGATGCGACTATAGCTCCCACGTGTCGAGGCATGACTTAGAGACATAATCGCATTGAAGGCATATGTCGCAAGTGAGGTAATCTTCACACAACCCATGTAATACATAAGGGAAAGAGATACATAGTTGGCTTACAATCGCCACTTCACACAATTACATGAATAAAGCATTACATCATCCAAATACACTCAAGGTCCGACTACGGAACCAAAACAAAAGAAGAACCCCAAATGCGACAAAGGTCCCCGATCGACCCCAACTGGGCTCCACTACTGATCAACTAGAACGAAACAACACAAAGGACAAGATCTTCATCGAGCTCCTCCTCAGGTTGGTTGCGTCATCTGCACGGACTCATCGGCACCTGCAAGCTGGTTTTGGAAGTATCTGTGAGCCACAGGGACTCAGCAATCTCGCACCCTCGCGATCAGGACTATTTAAGCTTATGGGTAAGGTAAAAGTATGAGGTGGAGCTGCAGCAAGCGACTAGCATATATGGTGGCTAACATACGCAAATGAGAGCGAGAAGAGAAGGCAAAGCACGGTCGGTAAAAGTATGATCAAGAAGTGATCCTGGTCTACCTACGTCAAGCATAACTCCAACAATCGTGTTCACTTCCCGGACTCCGCCGGAAAGAGACCATCATGGTTACACACGCTGGTGATATATTTTAATTAAGGTCAACTTCAGGTTTTCTACAACCGGACGTTAACAAATTCCCATCTGCCGATAACCACGGGCACGGCTTTCGAAAGATCAAATCCCTGCAGGGTGTCCCAACTTAGCCCATAACAAGCTCTCACGGTCAACGAAGGAATAGACCTCCACCCGAGACGTTCCGATCAGACTCGGTATCCCGGTACAACAAGACATCTCGACAGGGTAAAACTAAACCAGTAACGCCGCCCGATGTGCCGACATCCTGATGGGAGTTGCACATATCTCGTTCTCAGGGCAACACCGGATAAGCAATCCGTACAACTAAAACCAGCCCTCGAGTTTCCCCGAG